>NC_080394.1:24302565-24425065 GCF_028751815.1 Salvia miltiorrhiza | reverse complement strand
GCCTGCTGCCTCTCTGTCGCCGCCTCTGACTCGTTTCAAAATCCTCACAAGAAACAATCTCCGCCAAAACCCTAGGTCTAACGAAAAATCACCCAGGCAGATAGAACACGAAACGAAAAAAAGGGCATAGAAATTGCAAAAGAAATGGAGATAGAAGAGAAAACTCCAATTCCTAATCCAAGCAATTTCAAGAGTTTGGGCTAAAAAATTCAATACAAATCAACTTCGCCTTTGCTCTATTTCTTCACCTTTTGTTTCCTCCTCCAGTAATTCCATTTCTTGCTGAAGACTGACGCATCAGCCCATATTTTTCCTTCGGAGCTCTTCTTTTCTTGTGAATTGAGATCTATGTGATCCTTCATAGGTGCTTCTTCCACAATTTTGACGTTGGTTAGGTTTAACTCGATCGATTTTCTCAAACTCTCGAAAACGGCGCAAGATTCAATTTTTTTGCTATTTTGATTGGAGGAAGAAGAAGCAAGAAGAGCGCCCAAAGAGTGCTTCTCGCTCTAACATTGCAGGATTTTCTCTGCGACTCGAAGGAGAGCCCTAAAGCTTCGTTCTTGGAAGCGGAGAATGATTTTGTGTGGCAGAGTTTGGGGAGGAAGGAGGTGGCGGATTTGGAGGGTTTCGGGGGTGGGGGAGGAGCGGAGAAGCTGTTGGGCTTGGAGCTGGAGGAGAAGAGGGCTTTGATTGCGGCGGAGGCAGAGGAAGGACGGCAGGAGGAGGAGAGGATGTTGGAGGAGGAGTTAACGAGGGTGGTGAGGCAGAGAAAGGGCGGCTGCTGCTGGAATTGAGAGAGAGAGAGAGAGAGTTGGGGCCCACCATAATTAAAAATAAAAAAATATAAATTTCTTTAACGGTGTTAACGTCCGTTAAGTAGCGGGAGGTATTTGGTGCGATTTTGCCACGTTAAGGTAGTAAACAGCTCTAACATTGACTATACGCGATAGGGACGCTATTGATAGGGAGGAATTTGATACTTAACCCAAATATAAAATATGAATCATTTTCAGTCCTTAATTCATGAAGATCTACAGTTAATTCAATTCAGAAATCATGAAGATCCTGAAGTCGAATTCAATGGGTAGTGAAAATTTTAATTTTTGCAATTCAGAAATTTTACATAGCGAAATCCTATGTGTTCTACATAGAATTCATACATATACATACGATTATTCTACGATTAAATATCAACCGTTAGATTATGGGTAGATCAATGATGTAAATTCTCTCTATATATATAGGGTTAGGTTCCATAAAGAATTATATTTTTGAGAGAATGGAGAATAACGAACAAATCTATAAATTTTACGAACAGATCAACATAACTAATGAATAGACGTATTTAGTAAATATAGTGAAAAACTCACCCTCCTCAGGATTTGAACCCCAGGCCAAAATGCTTGTTCATACAGTACATTGATTTGTTCATAAAAAAATATAGACTTGTTTGCTATTTTTTTCACACATTCTTCATTCTCTAAATATTTGGCATTATCCATGGAACCTCTCTCTCTCTCTCTCTCTCTCTCTCTCTCTCTCTCTCTCTCTCTCTCTATGTATATATATATATATATATATATATATATATATATATATATATATAGGGTTTGGTTCAAGTGTAAACTCTATCTTACGGTGAAAACTAGATCCTATGAACAAACACATAAAATACGTGAACAACAGATAGTCAAATCGTGAACAATTAAATGTTCACGTGTATACAAGATTCAACCATTTTTGTTCATGTATTTTATGTATTACAATTGTTCACAACTTGAATATCTCTTTGTTCACGTATTTTATGTGTTTGTTCATAGGATCTAGTTTTCATCGTAAGATAGAGTTTACACTTGATCCTTCCACTATATATATATATATATATATATAGGAAAGAGTTCTATGGTGACCATAAAAAATTTGAAGAACGAAGACCAAATCATGTGCGTCGATCTTGGTATATCCAAGAGTGATGATTCATCTGGTGAAGATTTGATATTTTCGTTAATTGTCATAGATATAGGCAATCAAATCTCTTATTTATGGAATATTAATTTGATGAAGAGTCTGTTACGTGAATAACGCATCCACAGAACGCGTATTCGTACAAAATACTAATGAACATAGTAATGCTCGCTGATATGTTCGTAAAAAAACAAATGAACATACTAATTTTCGTTGATATGTTCGTAAAAAATAAATGAACATACTAATGTTCGTCGATATTTTTCGTAAAAAAATAAATGAACATACTAATGTTCGTCGATATTTTCGTAGGAAAACAAATGAACATAATAATGTTCACATATTATGTTCATTGACGGATCAGGTCCCAGAACAGAAAGTTTCGGAATTTCCGAGATTTATTCAACATGATCCCAGATTTCAGTGGATTTAATTAACTAATATTTAATTACATGAAAAATCAAATCAGGAAATTATATGAACCGTTAGATTAAGCAAGATTGACGCATAAGATTTGGTCTTTGTTCTCTATGTAGGGGAGTGGTCTCCACAGAAGCTAACTATATATATATATATATATATATATATATATATATATATATATATATATATATATATATATATATATAGGGTCGCATTCAATGGAGACCACTCCCTTAGATAAAGAATAAAGACCAAATCAAGGTCATTCATCTCACTCTGGTGTTTAATGAAACCAACACCTAAAACTATGGAGAAAAACCATGGACTATACCTAGTGTAATGACTGGAAGAAGACGGAGTAACGAACAATCGGAAATCTTGCACGAAAGGAGAAAATATCAGTTGTATTTGAAAATGTGAGGTAGCGTAAAAAATAATACACGAGCTCGGGCCCTATTTATAGATTTACAAGCGGAGGGGTAAAATAGTAAAAACATCTTCGGTGCATGCGTCCTGCGTGGTGGAAGGGTACGTTGGTAATTTCGATAATACGCGGGAGACCTTCCCGCGCGTTTATTGGCTCCTCTGATGGAAATGTCTTCTCTGGCGAAGGCGTCTTCTCTGGTGATATTGACATCTCTGGCATGAGGGACTCCTCTGGTAAACACGTCTTCTCTGTCATGAAGAACTCCTCTGGTAAACACGTCTTCTCTGGCAAGGGCGTCTCCTCTGGCGGTAATGACTTCTCTGATGGAGTTGACTTTTCTGATGACGATGACTTCCCTGACGATGGTGACTTTTCCGGCGCGGATGATTTCTCTGGAGGAGAGGGCTCCTCTGTCAAGAATGACTTCTCTGGTGCGGATGACTCCTCTGGCTAGAGTCATTCCTCTGATGGATGAAATCCTTCTGGTATAAATGGTTCTTCTGACCCATACGGCTCCTCTGATGAGAGTGGTTCCTCTGATTTGTACTCTCTCCCTACTCTGCATATATTGCTCCTCACCACACTCCAATCAACGATTCATATAATTTCATGATTTGATTTTTCATATAATTAAATATTGGTTTATTATATTTATTTAATTCGAAAAGGGCATATATGTCCACTCAAATCCACTGAAATCTGGGATCACGTTGAACAAATCCCGAAAATTCCTCTCTTCCCATTCTAGGACCTGATCCGTCAATGAACATAACAGGTGAACATTAGTATGTTCATTTGTTTTCTTACGAACATATCGACGAACATTAGTATGTTCATTTGTTTTCTTACGAACATATCGACGAACATTAGTATGTTCATTTATTTTTCTACGAACATTAGTATGTTCATTAGTATTTTCTACGAACACTAAGTCGATATGCAGATCTGCAGATCCGGCGGCGGCGCGGCGGTCGCTACCACAAGCGTCCATGTGACCGCCCTGGACGGTCTGGTGAACGTGAACTCCCTCTTCACCATCGCCGTCTTTGTCGGCCGCTCCTTGGCGACGCCGGGGCAGCACAGCCTAGAGAACTCCTCCGCCTGTGACGTCGGCGGAGATTGGGGAGGAAGGGAGGGAGGCGAGGGAAGGGGTGGCGACGACGGCTGCCAGATCTGGAAAAGGGAGGCGGCGGCTGTGTGGGAGAGAAAGAGAGTGTGAGTTGGGAGAGAGAGAGAGAGAGCAGATTTGGGTGTTTACTGTTGTTGCGTGTTCTATGCGAGAAGGAGGGGGGAAGAGAGACGCTGAGATGGAGAAGGAGGCGGCAGCCATAGCGTTGGCGCTGCAACGACTGCTCGTCAGAGAAGAAGGCAGCGGCGACTGCAGATTCAGAGGGAGAGTGAGAAATCGAGAGTCCATTGCTGATATTCAACTTGAAAAGTTTGCTTTAATGTAAATACGAACTTTCAGAAAAATGATTGGAGGGAATAACGAACGTATCTAATGTATCTGGCATGATACCATTCTAAAATTAAAGAGATACGCTATACGTGAATTAAGGTATTAAACATGTATATAGATTAGTAATTGACCATATTATCCTTATACTCTAAAAACGCTTTAATATGAATGGACGAATTGTAGCGGTTAGATCAAGTAAAATCGACGCACAAGATTTGATCTTTATTCTTTATCTAAGGGAGTGGTCTTCATTGAACTCTCACCTATATATATATATATATATATATATATATATATATAGGGAGAGGTTCAAATAAGAACCACTAATAAAATAAGAACGGAGAACCATTTTAAGTCATTCGATCATCAAGATCTACGGTGGATGCATCATCTTGGTGGATGGATGCAGGTGCTGGGTTCGAATCCTGAAGGGAGCAAAAAAATTATTTTTTTCGGATGCATTAAATTTAATAGCGGATGCATTAATTTGTATAGTAGATGCAATAATTTTATTGGTTCTTATGTTCTCACGATAATTGTGGTTCTCACTATAACCGCACCCTATATATATATATATATATATATAGAAACAATGGTGTCAAATGGCCACATTGAACATGCAAACACAATATTTGGCCACTAATTAAAAAAACACAAATTATGGCCATTAATTAGGCAATATGCCTAATATACCCCTAATTGGGCGGACTGGGTAGGGTCAGGAGCGCGGGTCGCATGCCGGGTAGGATCAGGCACGCGGGTCGGGTTAGGCACTTATGGCACTATTAGTGCCATAAGTGCCAACGGAATTTTTTTTTACTCCCCCTGCCATGTCTACCCCCCAGACCCCCGACCCCACCCACCCCCAAGCCAAAATGAACTTTTTAAACACTTCCCCTAGGGTTTAGATATTCCATTTATGGTTTAGATTATTCATTTAGGGTTTAGATGATGTTGTTGTTTCTATATTTGTTCTGCATGTTTGGCACTTATGGCACTAATAGTGCCATAAGTGCTAAAAAGACCATTTTACTTTATTTTATTTTGGATTTTCGTTGGCACTTATGGCACTATTAGTGCCATAAAATAAAATAACCAAAGTAAAATTTGATTTATTTTTATCTAGGGGGAGTAAATTTTTTTTTTGTTTTTAGCTTGGGGGTGGGTGGGGTCGGGGGTCTGGGGGGTAGACATGGCAGGGGGAGTAAAAAAAAATTCCGTTGGCACTTATGGCACTAATAGTGCCATAAGTGCCTAACCCGACCCGCGTGCCTGATCCTACCCGGCACGCGACCTGCGCTCCTGACCCTACCCAGTCCGCCCAATTAAGGGCAAAAACGTCCCAAAGCTATAAAAATGGCCAAAATTTATGTTTTTTCAATGAGTGGCCATAATTTGTGTTTTATGATTCATTTTGGCTATTCCAAAATTTTACTCTATATATATATAGGGTTAGATTCCAGTGAGATTGTTATTTTTCGTGAGATCGTGAGACTAATGAATAAGGCAATATATAGTACTGAATAACGATATTCAAAAAATTAGTAAAATTTTTGCTCCCTCCAAGATTCGAACCTAGGTAAAAAAATTTCCCCTCCATATAAATATCAGTCATATGATACATTAAATCAACACTTACAAATTAATCTAAGATCTCACCACATGGATCTCATTGGAACATTCTCATATATATATATATATATAGGGTTAGGTTCAATGAAAAAGGCCTAAATATAAGAAAGAAGAGAGAAGTAATCTCATCCGTTGATCTGATCTAATCTAACTAACATGATTTATTCACGCCATGTTCAACGGATTTTTTCGTTGAACATTCGTGAATATATACAATATTTTTGGGGGTTCTGGGTTTCGACCCCCCATATGTTCAATGAAAAAATCCGTTGAACATGGCGTGAATAAATCATGTCCGTTAGATTAGATAAGATCAACGGATTAGATTACTTCTCTCTTCTTTCTTACATTTAGGCCTTATTCATTGAACTTTACCCTATATATATATATATATATATATATATATATATATATATATATATATATATATATAAGGGAGCGCTCCAATGAGACCCCCTAATTTTAGTGAGATCTAGGGCACGATCTAGTGCGTTTATTTTATCAATCCTATTTGATATTGTATCTGGAGGGAGATTTTTTTTCGCAGGGTTCGAATCTTGGAGGGAGCAGAATATTTTAAATTTTGTTATTCATCAGTATATACTGCATTGTTCATCAGTATATATGTCTTATTCATTACCGATTTTTTAAATTTTATTTTTCATCAGTATATACATCTTGTTCGTTAGATATACGTCTTGTTCATTAGTATTATATGTCTTATTCATTGTCCCCATGTTACACGAAAAATAGGGGGTCTCACTGGAGCACGCCACTATATATATATAGGGAAGGGTTAGGGTATAAACACTTCTTAACATATAAAATACGAACCAACTAAAATGCATGAATTGTATGTAGAACATGTATGAATTGCTTGCTACCTACGAGATTCGAATTCAGAACCATGAATTCATCCAACAAGGTGTTGAATCAACCCTAGTTCTTGATGATCTAAGAGTTGAAAATGGTTCCTATTTTATATTCTAAGAGGTGCTTTCTTTTAGTCCACCCCTATATATATATAAGGTTGAGTTCTTGTAGTAGTTTAATTATTTTAAGTCACTATCTTATAGCAGTTTTAAAAAACATGCCTAATTCTTCCGGGCTTGCAGAATTGGACCATTTTATTTTAAAATTTGGCGTTCGTGGGCCACATCAGGCTATTTTTTTTTTTTTTTTTTTTTTTTGATGAAATTACATTATAAATAATACAAACCACACACACACCCCACCTAGTGGTTATTGTGGCCGAGAGTACTCGAACCTGTGACCTCTTGAATAACAGGCAACCACCTCAACCACTAGGCCATCCCAAGGGGACTCATCAGGCTATTTTTCATGTTAGGCGTGTGTGCCTCCTAGACACCTCTTTTTTCTTTTCTTTTTTAATTCAGATGACCTCTCTCCCTCTCTCTTTTCAGGAATTCCCCTTTCCAAGGAAAATCCCTAAAAAAAAAATTGTTCTCTCTCTCATTCAAATTCCACTGCCTTCTTATTCGGCGAAATTCATCGACCTCCATCGCAACTATCGGCGACAACAGCAACATCGCCGCCTTCTACCCTAATCTCTCCATTTCTCTTAAACATTTCTCTCCTCGCTCTGCTCGCCGTGATTGGCTACGGGATGCCGCTGCACATGCAGTGCCGTCGACCATCGCCTGTAGCACTGACACCTCATTTTTTATCGGTCTCCCTCTCATCTGACTACCTACGCCCCAAAACATTGAAGCTCATTTTTAGCCCGATTGATCAGTCGTAAGGAACCATTGTCACCTCCTGCAGTCCATATCTCTCTGTCTTTCTCTCTATCTCTCTCTCTCTATCTATCTATCTATCTATCTCGTCGCCGAATAGCATCAATCAAGTCGTCGTCGGTCCCTCCTCTATTATCCCTCAACCTTGACAGTTCTCCACTCATGCAACACAACACACAACCAATACCATAGAAGAGGACAAATAAGTTTGCTACGTTATCACTGGTTAGGAATCGGGCTGCGACATTAAGTCCTTCAATGGAGGTTGCGGGGTATTTATGCACCTCGAATAAAATAGTTTCGTTGGAGAGAACGTGATCTTTGATAGTTGTAGTCTTTGAAATTCTTCATGTTTTGCTTCATGGAACGTCACTTTCAGATTTCAGATCATAATACAATGCAATTCCTAACATTCTGAGTTTCCTTATACTTGCTCTGTCCAGATTCTACGGGATCCACAATAAATGCACCAGAGTAAGTATTTCGTTGTAGGTTGACTTTCCTTTAGTTGATGTTGACTAAGGTTGACGTGGCACATATTATGTTTTTAAGTAATGATCTCACCATTAGCATGGTTGACTGAGATCATCTTCAGCACGATCAAACTTTTAGCATAGCGAAGTATCTCAGTAGGATAAGTCAATAGCAATTTGGATTCTTCATGCACTTCTATCTTTATGCTGACATCCTGTAAAAAAAAAAAAAAAAAAAAAAAAGAGAGAGCACATTCTCTAACTAATGAGCTGCAATCTAAAGTTACATTAGTAAATACATCATTAAGTGGGAGTGGTTTTGATATAATATTAAAACTTTATAATTTTTTCAATAGATGTGGTAGATTGAGATAAATATTGATGATATAAAAGAGATAAATTAATTAAATATTGAACGAGTTCAATAATTGAATAATTGGATCGTTAATTTAACTACTATACGCTCATTCGTGCGATGCACGACGGACATCGAAATCAAACGATAAATTTAAATAAATAAATATAAATAATAATAAAAATAAAATATAAACAAATACAACATATGTTTTAAAAATATAATATAATAATTAAGATCAATTACTCAATAAAATCTTGAATATAAAATTATAAAATTTCAATTTATACAAAGTGTAATGAAATTTTGCATTATGCATATTATTATATAGTATTATACATCATAATAAATATTTTCATACACAAACATAAATAAAAAGTTATAATTTTTTAATGAAGAGACAGAAAATAAAATATTTTATGCTTTTCATAACTTATTCGTTTTAAATTCGTTTTTGATTATTTTTATACTACATTGAATTTAAGATACATATGATTATTTTTTCACGAATCAAATTTGATGACTTTTAGAAAATAAATAAAATATAATAACATAAAAAGTGGAAAAAAAAGTGAAAAAAATGGTGGAAGAAGAGAGAAAAAAGAGAGGGAAAACATGGAGGGGAAAAATTCATCTTTTATGTACTATATAGATTGTCAATTCTCAATCTAATACAGTATTAAATTTAATTAAGACATAATAATAACAAATATGTTAATATAAAGAAATATAAAAATTCATACAAAAATTTAATAAATCTAAAATCATATTTGAAATTAATTTTTTAAGATATAATTAATTAATTATCTATAAATTTATATTAATATAAATTTCAACCTTTAAAATTTATTTTTAAGCTAAAGAGTTCTAAAATGAACAAATATAATTCTAATCTTTTTAGTTACATTAAATTGTTATAGCAAAAAAAAAGAAATAGAAAATATTAAAAATGATGTCTAACAAAAATATAAAAAATAAAATAAAATAAATGT
Organism: Salvia miltiorrhiza; assembly: GCF_028751815.1. Lineage (NCBI taxonomy): Eukaryota > Viridiplantae > Streptophyta > Magnoliopsida > Lamiales > Lamiaceae > Salvia > Salvia miltiorrhiza. The sequence continues at coordinate 24,415,579 of NC_080394.1, read as the reverse complement.
TGAAAAAAGAATGAAATAGAAAAAAATTGAACGTGTTATTCAAAGAGAGGAGGTAGGAGAGAGGAGAGGATAGATGAAAGATGAGAGAGAGAGAGAGAGAAAATTTGTGACTTAAATGATAATAATTTATTTATTTTAAATTTATTTTTTATAATTTTTACATCAATTTAAAGATCTTATTATTATCTTTAATTTAACATCCATATAAAATATTTTTTTTAAGTAAAAGTTGATGAATTTTAAAAAAGAATCAAAACAAAAAATGCAAAGTAAAGAGAGAAATTTTTGTAGAAAAAATTCGTGCATGTTTTATATATATAGATTAACTAATAGATATTTAATGAGTAAATATTGGGATAGATTGTGGGAGAGAGAATATCGTTTTTTTATAGGAAAGAGAAAAATTGACGGTAAAATTTTACGGTTAAACTGCTCTTTTATAGTATTATATAGATATAGATTATTATTATTATTATTATTATTATTATTATTTGTTTTTTGTGTTTTTTTTAGAGGTGTGATTAGATGGTTGTTGATAATGGTAGTTTGAATGATAAAAACGATTTTATTCCAAATGAATATTCCCCAGCGGGAGAAAATGCCAAAATATCCCATTACTACACGGAAGTAGTGCTATGCTAAACTTAGAAAATTCAACAAATTCAGCAGCTGCTCCTAGCTCGATTGCGAGACCCCGACCTCTTTCGTGCTCGGATTATTACTGATTTGTAAATAGCAAAAATTGTGTTGAAATGATTGTCGCTAGATTTGTGCATCTGTTGTTGGTGAGCATATTCTTCAGTGAAAGCTTGGGCGTGTGTGAAGCTGGGTTGACCAGCAGCTATGTGAGAGCGAGTGGGATTAGCACAGATATGCCACTGGACAGTGATGTATTTCGCGTGCCTCTTGGTTATAATGCTCCTCAGCAGGTACGAAACTACTATTTTTCGGCCATTTATTTTTCATTTTAGTTGTTTATCTGCTTTCAAATCCATTTTGTGTTGATGATCTCTACCTCTCAGCCCTGGGCCGATTTCAGATCATATTATACTTCTTAAATTTAGTCGTTAGAAAAATCCAATGATTTTTAGGAGTATTGATACAATCGAGATTGATCAGAGTAAGATTTTTTGGCAATGGAAATGACCAGTGATCTAGGACATTTTTTGATCAGATCGTATTGTGCTTGAAGTGAAGCAGGTCTTTTTTTTTTTTTTTTCTTAAGTTTTTTTTAGGGAAGAATGTTGTACTGGATATGTAACTATATATGCCATTGATGGATAAGTTGATACATTATCACTACATCTATTTTTAGATTGATTATATTATTGTTGTCTGGGCATATGCTTGAATATTTCACATACTTCTATTGAGTGTAACATCAGTAAATAATGTTTCATTTACTTGGTTAATGGATCACTAAAGATTATGTCAGAAATGGTGACTGAAAAGGTATTAAATGATTGTTATATATCCCAGTTAAATCCTCCTTAATTGATCAGAGTTATATATTGGATATCTTTGTTAATTTTGTCATATCCAAACATTTTATCCACGAGACTTGTATCCATCAAACTAGATATCCTCAAAAGTCAAAACCATAAGGGTAATCCAGTAGCTCAACCAATTACTGCATTTGATCTTTAACTTTTGGGTTTTGAAAGTGATTTTTTAGTGATGCATCATCAGAACTAGAAGAGATTTGATGGTAGCGAAATTTGGTTGAACACATTATTTTCATGGGATGCCTAGAAGTTAAAGAAATTCTGTAACCATTTGACACAAATTCTGCATCTGTGTACTTCAAAATTATGCTTGCTTGGTTTTTAAGGTTCACATAACACAAGGAGATCACGAGGGCAAGGGGGTCATTGTCTCATGGATTACACCAGATGAAGTTGGTTCCATTTCAGTGCTGTACTGGGCTGCAAATAGCCAGCTCAAGAAAACTGTAAATGGTGATGTTGTTAGATACAAGTATTACAATTATACCTCCGGTTACATTCATCATTGCACAATCAATAATTTGGAGGTAAGCCTCTCTCGAACACTCTCTTAGTCTCTTTAACTGCAGCCTGAATCTTGGTCTATAGTCTTACAATGAGCAAGGTTTTGATTCTTGAAAATATTTGCTGAAAATGCAGTTTGATACCAAATACTACTATGTGGTTGGAAGTGGGAACGTGACACGAAAATTTTGGTTCGTTACACCTCCCCAACCAGGGCCTGATGTTCCTTATACATTTGGGCTTATAGGTATGTCTCAGTCATCAAGAAGTGTAATTATTTCTTTGATTGTGGAAGCTTTGCATAGTCATGTCGAGGCAGATTGAAAAGAAAAATACAGAAAAAAATGGAATATGACTATCATTTTAGTCTTAAATATTGTTCTTGTAGAATGAACTTCTTGTTCTCCCGGTTTCCTGATAATCTAATGTCACTCTATTGGAATGACAAGGAAGCAAGCATGTTACATCTTCTCTGCACTCGAAATCTACATCCTTTTCTATAATAGATTATGTTTGTCATAAATTTGAATGAAAAAGAACGAAAAACTAAACATAAATGCACCATGAAGTTTACACTTCTGTTGTGAAGCCAGTCTATGTGGCATCATGAGCAGGTGATCTAGGTCAGACTCACAATTCAAATCAGACGGTAACTCATTATGAGCTGAACCCAGCAAAAGGACAGGCAATTCTGTTTGTTGGAGACCTCTCCTATGCTGATAGTTATCCGTTGCATGATAACACGAGGTGGGATACATGGGGGAGATTCGTAGAGAGAAATGTGGCGTATCAACCTTGGATTTGGACTGCTGGGAATCATGAAATTGATTATGTTCCAGAAATAGTAAGTCTTTAATTAAGATGTCGTGTTTTACTTCTTTGGGTTGGTCACAAAGTCATTATCAAAAAATGAATTGCCTTTATTGTAACTTAGTCTAGAATTAGAGATGCAAAATTTTCTTATTATGTCAATTCACAGAGCTCTCGTAATTGCTTAGATTGCATTATCAATCTCTATGCATATTGTTTGCATTAGTTCTCATAAGATCTACATGTATCTGAATTAAATAAATTATTTTTCTGCAGGGTGAAACTATACCCTTCAAGCCATTCACACATCGATATTGGACACCATATAAAGCATCTAACAGCACATCTCCTCTTTGGTACTCAATCAAGCGAGCTTCAGCCTACATCATCGTCCTATCCTCATATTCAGCTTATGGTATGAATTTCAGCATTTTGTGTAAATAAACTACTGTATTACCTTTCATCACCATATTAATTAGGGTAAATATCACTTTAAACGTCAAACTATTCACACTATCAATTAAATCCTGAACTATCGGAAATATTTTTTTTAACCTTAATTTATTGATGTTGTATCAATTGTACCTAGCATCCATTTCTGGCTTTGGAAAATTGACGTGGCTTGCCGGATTGCCACAGTAGATTAAGACTTAAAGAAAAAAAAATTGATATGGATGCCATGTCATTAAAAAATGAAAAAGAAAATAAAAAATTCTCAACCTTCCGAGCCCTGTTCCTCCCTCTCTCTCTCTCTCTCTCTCTCTCTCTCTCTTATGTCTCTCTTTCTTGCCTCACACAATTGTAAGCACCAAATCCGTGCAAGAGGAAATCTGATTGCCCTGGTGAAATGGGCTTGCAAGTTTTGTGGACTGGTCCTAACCAGGGACGGATCTAAAAATTTAATTAGAACCGGGCGAGATTTCATCGGATGTTTTTAATAAATGTTAGTAAAGAAAACAGACCGGGCGACCGCCGAGATTTCATCAAAAGATATACATATATATAGGTAATAAAAAAAAATTGACGGGGCGACCGCCGAGGCTGCCCGGCCTCTAGATCCGTCTTTGGTCCTAACGATTGTCGTCCCAACTGTGGAGGAGGAGCTTTCCAGTAATGAGTGGGTCGGCATCGAGGGCAGATTTGGTGGCATGGGGTTATATTGTTTCAGGAGGAAGAGAGAGACAGAAGAGAGAGGGAGGAAGAGGGCGGAGGATGTGGAGATTTTTTTTATTTTTTTTCATTTTAATTGACATGGGCATCCATGACAATTTTTTTGAAAGAAAGTCTTAATCGACTGTAGCAATCCACCGAGCCACGTTAACTTTTTAGAGCCGGAAAATGGATCGAGGGTACAATTGATGCAAAATTTATAGTTCAAGGTATAAAAAATAAAAACATTTTTGATAGTTCAGGATATAATTGATAGTGCAAAAATAGTTTAAAGTGATGTTTATCCTATTAATTAACTCATTTTTTTTTTTGGCAGCGATATATACCCCTCAATATAAGTGGTTCACAAACGAGATATCTAAAGTGAATAGGGCCGAAACACCATGGCTTATCGTACTCATGCACAGTCCACTGTATAGCAGCTATGTTCATCACTATATGGAAGGAGAGACTATGCGAGTGATGTATGAAGAATGGTTCGTGAAGTACAAAGTTGATGTGGTCTTTGCTGGTCATGTGCATGCGTATGAACGATCTGTAAGTATCTAATATTCTTTCATGTGGAGTAGAGATCATTATTTCATGTGGAATGGAGATCATCATTTGATATCCTTATGTTTATTTTCAATATTTTCTTCAATCCTTAGCCAAATTATCTCTTGAATATAACCTTTACTTGAATAAGCGTACGAGCTACACTGAGTTCGATCCAATTTCACATTGTCATATCTTCTCACACAGGAGCGTATATCCAACATACAGTACAACGTGGTGAATGGATTGTGCACTCCTATCAATGACGACTCTGCTCCGGTCTATATCACCATTGGAGACGGAGGAAATCAAGAAGGCTTACTCACCGAGTATGTAAAAGCTGAATGTGGTGTAAAAAACATATGATTCTGATAATTTTGGGGAAGTGATCGACCTTGTTTATATTTTGCTTGTAGGATGACAGAGCCACAGCCAAAGTACTCAGCTTATCGCGAACCCAGCTACGGCCATGGCATTTTCGACATAAAGAATCGGACTCACGCCTACTTCGGTTGGCATCGTAATCAGGATGGGTTTGCTGTGGAAGCCGACTCTTTATGGTTTCTTAATCGGTACTGGAAAACCATGGAACAAAACCCTTCAGTTGCTTGAGGAAGAATACTAGAGGTTTTAATGTTATTGCTCTCGGTGAGTTCCACTTTTTATCTGTTCAGACAAAATATCATCTTGTTGGTAAATCATATTGGGTTAGTTTCATGTGATTGGTGTTTCTCTTTGAACGCACTTCGCTTCGACAAACAATTAGATTAGATCCTCTAATTGTGTTCTAAAGGAATCTCCAATGTTTTGTTTTTATTTGTTTGTTCTGTACACTCTCGAATGAACATATACATATACACACATAAGGATTGATTCCAATAGCCATGATGGCACTTGACAAGAAAATTTCTGGCGGCGCAGTCGTAGACCGGTGAATATTGAGATGTTGTTGGTGCCGCAACACTGGGATGTCATTCAACGGTGCGACCGGAGCGGCCACTCATTTGAAAACCTTTCAATGCGGAGGTGGCTGATGAGGTCTAGTGCAAAATTAAGGCATAAAAACTCTCTTTAGTGAACAAGTCATTCATAAACATGGATTTTCTACATTCTTAGAGGTGTAATTGTATCGAATTTATTAGAGAAAATTGTATTTGAAACAAGTTTATGTTTAATTTTGCTTATTTTTTTGAGAATTGATACTTATTTGCATCTTTTGATGAAATATAAGGAAAATGTTATCAAAATTAGGGAGGTTGATCATGATAGGGTTAAAATACAACTTAATATTAGTTAGTGTGCGAATCGGAGTTCAAAAACGAGGAATAACGAGCCAAAATAAAAACATCGTGCAGTCTGCTACGAGCAGGACCACATGACGCGGGATAAGGCCTTCAAAAATACACAGGTCGCGATCTCTCCCTAGACACACATCTCTCTTTATCCCCCTTTCTCTTCCCAAATCCGCTACCCCTCTCCTCTACGCTGCCCCACGCCACAGCCTCGTCGCTCACCCTCCTCCGCGTCGCGCCACCGTCTCGCCATAGCACCGCCTTCTCTCTCTCTCTCTCTCTCTCTCTCTTACACACATAGAGAGAATCTACAATGCTCAACTCGATGTTCAATGTTCGACACTCAAGCAATAGTTTCTTGACGCTCAACCCTCAATGTTGGACACTCGAATACTCGACGCTTGAGTGTCGAGCATAATAATTCAATTTGAACTATTGCTCGACGCTCGACGTCAGGTGTCGAGTGTCAAGCATCAAATCGAGTATGTTAGTGTTGAGCATTCATTTGATTTAAGTATTGTTGTGATAAATTTGTGAATTGGTGGTGGTTCTGGTGTTAGATCACTAATAGTGGTGTAGATCTGCGAAACACCACGATTGGTGATGGAGTGATGGTCGTCGGCCGACAGTGGCATGCAATGGTCGTCAGCCGCCGTCCATCGATGTGCGGTGGTCGTCGACCGCTTGCTGGTAGTGGCATGACTTCTCTTTTTTATTTTCATATTTTAATGATTTTATAACTTTAATAAAATAAATGGCACATAAGGGTAAAAATGTCTTAAATGACTAAATGAGTATAATTTACTCCCTCCGTCCCATAAAAGTGTGCCTTTATTTCTATTTTGAAAAGTCCCAAAAGAATGTACATTTACAATTTTTGGATATTACCACACCATTAACTCCTTATTTCTTACTAATTAAAAGTGAATCACTTTTTCAACTTCCAATTCACTCATCTAACATTTTATTAGAACTCATGCCACCAGAAGTGATGCACACTTTTGTGGGACGGAGAGAATATATATTTTATAAATGATGAGTATTTTTTAGATTTTGTCTTTCAAAAAACGGTATATATCATTTTACCCCTTTCTATTATCCCTAACAAAGGATATTTCTATTATCCCAATAAAAATAATTGACACAAGTGGTTTAGATCAATATAATTTGAACTATGTTACATCAAATTAAATTAATTAAAAAATATTTACATAAAAATAATTTTATTACACAAAAATAATGTAAAATTTGAATCACCACGTGGAGTGATTTACGGTTTAATGTCCACAGAGTCATACACTAATTTAATTTAACTAGTGTGTAACCCGTCGAATTTCGACGGGTATCATTTGGTGTTATAATTTATATAAAAAAAACATAAAAATTATTTCTTAATATATTTATACATTATGGAGATTATTCACTAAAAAAACTATTAATATGATATAGATTTACGTTACACATCAAACTAAAATGAAAAAATAAATTATAGAGGACTTTCATCCTTAACATAACTTAGCAAAACGTATATTCGAAAATATTATTTGCCACCCATACCCGCGACCCGTGGATACCCGTCAGACCGCCACCCGCTACCCGTCAGATATCTGCCACCCACTATCTGTCAGATACCTGTCGAGGCTTGAGAGGTAGGGGCAATGCTGTTCTCGGTTTCGACATTCTACAATCAACCACCCAACAAATGCAATAAATCACTCAACAAATAAATCACCACGAAACTGCAGCAAATTTTAGAGAAAATTTTAACTTCTTGTACACTACTATTTGCCACTCATACCCGCGATCCGCGGATACCCGCCACCCGTCGGGTATCCACCAACACGTTACCCGTAGGATACCCGCCACCCGCTACCCGTCGGATACCCGCCACCCACCACCTGTCGGATACCCGCCAAGGCTTGAAAATAACGATAAATATTAGTTGAATAATAGAATAATTCTATGAAGCATGGAGACGAATACGTAATACGGAAACGATACGATACGGGGACGTAAATACGTCATTTTTCCAAAAAAAAAAAATATGATACGATACATCAAAAATACGTTTTAATTTTTTAATTTAAAATATATTTTATGTATATATTATAAATTCATAATTCGCCAATAATATAAGCAAGACACTACTAATTCATAATAAATTTAACCAAATAATAACAAATAAATCATAGTCTTAATAGTTAATACTTAATAAAACACAATAAATTGTTAGCCCTCTTGATTCATCATCCTCATTCTCCTCCTCTTCTTCCTCTTCCCTCGTATCTTCAATCTTCAATCCAGTCTGTCCATATTTAAATTGAAATCACCCATCAACACCCATCGAAAATCAGCCCATCTTCAATCGAAAATCAGCCCCCATATATGCTAATGAACTTAATTGCATTAATAGTTTCAAATGTATGAATAATAGAATGATTGAAGAATGAAAGTAATGATCAATTACATTAAAAAATGGTAGATTTTTTATTTATTCATCAGTTTTTTTTTGTGAATATATATATATATATATGTATATATATATATTTTGAGGCCTTCTTTGGCGAATATTGTACATGCCTAAAGATAATAAAAGATTTCTTATATTTGTTATGTTAAGAGTTTATTTTTAGAATGTTATACTGAAAAGTGACGAATGAATTATTAAATCTTATGAATCTTCATATGCACCTAATTGTATCCAGCCTTCCAATTTCTTGTTGAAAATAATGTATAGTTGATAATATATAGAGGTGTGGAGATGGGGCGGCGGTGAGAAGAGGGGGGGCAGGATTTGGGGATCTATGGTTTCTTGGGGAGAGAGGAGGTGTGGAGATGGGGCGGCGGTGCCCACTTGGGGTTGGAAGGAAGGGGGAGAATGGCCGGCGGTGGAGAAGGGGGAGAGGAGCTGGATTGCGTTTTGTTCTGGCGTGGAGAATTGGATTGAATTCCAGAGAAATAAAAGTGGTGCGTTGTGTGTGTTTAATATAAAAACAAACCAGAAAAAGTGTAAAATAAAATAAAATAAGTGATGTGAATGTAAATTGCCACGTAGGATATATTTTAAAGCTAGAAAGCTCTAAAATTGCAGAGATTTTAAATCTTGAATTCTAAGATACGCCACATAGGACCTAGGATTAAGGGGAGGCCATGAATCCCAAACCGTATTATATAATGATGATGATACCATAAGGGTTCATTTGGTACGCTCTATGGGATAATGTATGATATGTTTGGCCAGAATGTTTTTTACTATATGTCATATTAATATCACGTTTAGTAAAATGTACTACAACATCTATAAAATATAATATGTGGTTTGATATAATCTATTAAAATTATATAAAGTTAATATTAGTTACAATTAATATTTGTATTGAATACACTAACTTCGTAGGTGGTATACAGAATCTCTCATATCAATATAATATTTTAACGTTTTTAATTTATAAATTGATTCGTATTATTTTTTATCAAATAATATATTAAAATAGTATACATAAATATATTATACACTATAATCACCGGTACCAACCCATCTTACGAAAATGGACTAATGACCGATCATTGTCACAAGTCAATTTTGTGATAAATTCATGATTGGAAACAAGTTTTGTGTCGGTCCAGTTCCCAAATTAATTTTAAAAAAAAATCAAAAACAAACAAATGTTAATTTCATCAACTCAACCAAATCAAAATATTGTAAATCTTGATTGGATTTATCACTAGGATTTTTTTATAACAAAAAAAAAAAAAAAAAAAAACCAGGACATTAATTATCAATGAAATTCTCAATCCAACACACATTTAACGAGCAAGCTAGAGGTATCGTATCTGATGATGTGCAAATCGAACAGGAAAACATTTTCTGTTAATTTGAGAAATGGCGACGACGAGTAATGGACTTGACCACCTTCTTCACACTCTTTATTGGGTACCCATAATAACTCTTAGATCTCCTACACGAACTTGATCCACGAAAACACAATGTTGAGGTTGCTGAATAATCCCTTACCTCCTCCTCCCCCTCCAAACCAATCCAACTTAAACGAGCTTTCTGACTTTCTTTGCCGCCGGAATGCAACGGAGTCGACGGCGACGAATACGACAAGGAATAAGGTGACGAAGGTAGCGAAGTGGGAGCGCTGATCTTTGTCGAAGGTGTTCTGGCAAATATGGAGTTGAAAATCTTGGAGTGCTTCTTCTTCATGCTAGGGCTAGCTAGAGGACTCGACTGGTGCTGCGGCGGCGGAGTGAGCGGCGGGAGAGGGCCGTCGCTGAGCTTGTGCTTAGGCGTCCCCGGCTGAGACTCCCACAGGAACGGCACGGTGCCGGCAGCGCCTCCGTAGTACAACGCCCTGAAGGAGGCCTCGCCGCAAAGCTGCTTGGACGAGTTGTACCTTTTGTCCCTTGATGAAAGCATGGAGAAAAACTTGTCATCTTGGCCACTATTCATCATTTTTTTTTTGTTTGAGGATATTTTATGAGAATTTTGGATCTGCAATTGGATTGGAATTTAAGAAATTAGAGAGAAATGCGGCTAGAGTTATGGCATTAAATGGAACACGAATAATGCAAAATATATATTGAAGTGGCCGGAGACTTTGCGGACTAATTATTGGTTTCAAGAAGTCTATGAATATGTTGTTGGAATCTGCAATTTTAAAAATCAGTAGATGTAGATCCATAGGATGAAGTGATGATATTTATGAGGGAATTGTATTAAAAGTAATAGGTGCATTAAATCTGTAGGACAATATTTTGTCACCACGTTTAAAGAAAGGGCAATGCTAAACAGCCACGTCGTGACTGTCCACAATTTATCTAAATAAAAAATAATTTAATTTATTTAACTTATTTTTTAAAATAAAAATAAGATTTAGTTATTTTATCATATTCTCTACATTGTAATTATTTTTTTATAATTTTTTGGTAACTTTTTTATTTTTATTAAAAAATAAATTAAAAATAAAAAATGCAAAAAAAAAATAATAAGTACAATGTAGAGAATATAGTAAACTAACTAAATCCTATTTTTATTTTAAAAAATAAATAAAATAAATCAAAAATTTCCTTATTATACTAGTGTGTGGGTGGCCACAATGTGGCTGCATAGATTTATTGTTAAACAAAATTAATATGAATTGAGTGGATTTTGAAAATAGCCACTTTGGAATAGTAAATTTAAAAAATACCCACTAAGATAAAAAAATTAAAAAATGCTCACACTTACTATTTTACCCTTGCATATAAAAATTTAAAAAATACCCACGAATTCACAACCAGCGAATTCACAACTGTCATTAATTTTGGTTGTGAATTCAAGCTTTAAAACTCGAATTCACAACTGAATGGCTAGTATTGGTTGTGAATTCAAGTTTTAAATTTTTTTATTATAATTGCCCATTTATATAGAGGGGTAATTTAGTCATTTAACACAAAAATGAGTATTTTTTAAAGTTTTTATTTGAGTGGGTAAAATTTATTTTTGCTATATAAAAGTGGGTATTCTTATATATTAACTCAATTAATATTGTTTGTTACAATTCTGGCCTGTAGGTTCTTCTTTTTCTTAATTTTTCTGTTTTATTTTATTGATTCTTTTCAATAATTATTATTTATGGTTATGGATGATACTAAAGAGAGTTGTGGATGTGGGATGATCTTCTCAACCATCTATACATTTGTCTACATGTACATGATGAACTCGGGGGTAGTTAAGGATATACTCATGATCTCGGGGATAATAATTATTCATGAAGATGACGATGGTACATGGTCGGTTCGGATTCTTTACACCATACACTTTTTGTATATTTATATTAATAAATTGTTAAACTTAAATTATTGTAATAAAAAAATTAAGAATAATTCTTTTCATGGTTAATATAAAATTGAAGATATATTTTTAATTAAGAGGCAGCACTTTAATGTAGCCAAAATCTTTTATAATTGTAGAAAATTCTAGCTATACGAATAAAATTATGAAAGTATTAACATTTCTGATCAAAATACACTATAGTGTATAATAGTATAAAATACATTGTTACACACTCTTTTAATTGTGAAAATCATGTAACAGTCCCCGTCTCACAAAAATATGAACATTTTGTTATTTTGGGGCGTCTCATAAAAACATGAACATTTTTATTTTTAGTACACATCCAACCACAATTTCTTTATTTTTCATAAAGTGAAATCTCTTTTCCACTCACTGTCCAACGTTTTTTAAAACTCGTGTCAGTTATAAATATTCATTTTCTTATGAGATGGAGAGAATATAATCTTTGCTTTTAAAATGAAAAAAAAAATCTTGTATTTACATCAGTTTGAGTAGGGATTGTCATTCCTTTGACGTCGCGTCTCTTTCTCGCTCTTTGAGTGGCATGAAATATTAAACTTTTTAAAAGGGGCCTAGTGCTCGATTTATTCAAATGAAAAAGAAAAAATATAAGACATGAGATAACGATCACAACCAAACTTGCTAAAAAGAAAATATATTGTTACACGATTTTAGTGATTATTATTAAAATAAAATTTTATAAAAGGAAAAAGAAAAATCTAAACCCTTGAAAGCACAGAGAAGCAAACTAAGGGCCGAGCCTCATTAAAACCTCAGAAAGAGGAAAAAGAATACTCGTCTACTAAAAAGAGTACACGATTTTAGTGATTAAAAAGTGTGTATCAATGTAATTTATATTTTTATACACTATAAAGGTATTTTGATATTAAATATTAATATTTTCATAATTTTATTCATGTGGATAGAATTTTCTACAATTAAAATGTTTTTAGCTACATTAGGATGTTGCATTTTAATTAAAAATTTATATTCGATTCTACATTAACCATCAAAAATTTATCATGGACATAAACTACAGTTTGTCACGCACATATTCCTTCAATTGTAGTCTATTGTATTCAATAGATTACATTTATCTATCATTGCTAATTTATTCCGAACTATATATATTGTATGTGTAGTTTTGTATACGGTTTTAACGGATAACCGTAAACACTGTTTACAAAAATCTATTGTTCCATTATCATACACTACGATTTAAAATCTTAGTCCTTGTGAAATAATTTCACATATTTTTTTATTAAATACAATTTCGAATATACCCTCATTAAAATCTGGATCCACATAATTTTCTAAAGCACAACAGAAGGAAATTCTTTCCTCTAGTTAGCTAATGTCTCCGGTCGATCTCGTGAACTTGCTGTCTGCCCTCAGTCGGCGGCGGCAACGACAATAAATTAAGTCATTTTCTTTTAAAACTAGAGTCAAGGTAAATTTTTAAAGCCTACCATTAATCCTAGGTTAAGGAAAAATCTTCCCAAGATCATAGGGACTTACTGTAGTCTTTGGTTAACTAAGCTTTATGCAGTCGACTACTAAGTTAGGTTGGTATCTTTGAAAATGAAAACAAATTATGTTGCGCCTTTATTGCTTGGTCTCGAGAGATAAGTGCTGGAAAAATGGAGAAGCGGTCAAGTTTAGCTTCTTGTGATCTTAAAAAGAAAGGAAATATAGAAGGATGATTGAGAGGAAAATTTACCCATATATAGTAATCTGATCGCATGCAATGAGGTTTGGAGCATGTTGAGCTGAGGGGTTGGCAGGAGATCACTTGACTCCTCTTGGAATTTTTAAAAAGAATAGGAGTACTATTTTGTAATTTTATAAATATATTATTATAAAATAAAATAAAAAATTAATTTTATCTTTATCGTTATTGGGTTGAATTATTTTACACTGTGATTGACATATAAATTTTAGAGTTGAATTGACGTTTTGATGAAGTGGACACTTAATTAATTTACTTGGATCCTAGAGATTCATTTTTTGAATTTGATATTGAAAATTAATTTGCATTCTAAAGCTTTATCCATTTTAATTTTTTGAAGTTATTTTGCAAGAACTTGAAAGTCATTTTGAAATATACTTTTTTTAATTTAAATGATATCATAATTATGTTAATAATAATGATAATAATATATTTTTAATTTAATTTAATTTTTAATATAATTATTATTTTTATTGAAAAAAATTGGACATCTTGAATCACTCCGCCATTAATTAGAGGAGGTCTTTAAATAGAAGGGAAGAAATGACGTGGCCAAAATGAGACCATACTTTAATAATTAATCCTTGATCAAGGAGATCAGAGGATGAAAAGAGATCACGGTCTCTCCATATATTGAGGAAAATATCAGTAGATCTTTTTTTAAGAAATAATATGAGCAGATGGAAAGGTGCACAACAGCTGCTGGAATAAAGTCAATTGCGCCTCCGCCAATGAACCCTTGCTTTTGGGACAAAGTTCATGAATCCAAAAATTCTTCTGATCTTGACTTCAATTTCACCTGCGTGCAGTGGTATTTCTCAATTTTAAATGGTATTGTATTTCTGTTTTCGTGTGGTGTAGTTTTTTTTGTAGTTATATGGTATTGAGATCTTGCGTACGGATTGCATAATTGATTATATTGAAATATTTCTTATAAGTCTAATTCAAAAAAGAAAAAAAAAGAAAAAAAAGGTCAATTTCGAGCTACAATTATTTTCCCAAAAACTTAGCCCAAAAAATGCTAGATGGAAGGCTGCACAGCAACTGCTGGAATAAAGTCAACTGGGCTCCTACAGTTATTTTCCCAAAACCTTGGCCCAAAAGAGTAAATAATTTCGGAACATCAATTTTTATGGGCACAGATATTACTTTTATAGCTCAAATTTTACTTTTGTATGGATGAGTCCATCAATGTTTTCTTTTAATCAAGAGCCTTACTTTTTAATAATTAGACAATCGACGCCCAACAATTAAATATAAAAGGCCCAAAGGCTAATTTCTCCTATAAAATTTAGAATTAATAGTGTTTTATGTCTCAAACTTTCAGCATTTTTCATAAATATCTCAAATTTTTATTTTTTTAAACGCCAAACATTAAGCATTTTTCATAAAATATCCTGAACTTTCATTTTCTCCTACAAAATCCTGAACTTTCAGTGTTTTTCATAAAATGTCTCAAACTTTTTTTCCTCCTGAAAAGCCTCAAACTTTCACTGTTTTTCATAAAATATCCCGTTATACAAAATCTGGTGACCGAATTATGACTCTTTTTGCCAAAGAAGTCTAAAATGATCAATTTAATGATATAAGATTCACAACTTGACTGCAATCAACTTTAGAAGAGTCATCCTTCAGGCACCTAATTTTGTATAGCAAGGCAATTTATAGAAAATGTTGAAAGTTCAGGATTTTTTTGGAGAAAAAATAAAAGTTCAAATTATTTTATAAAAGTGCTAAAAGTTTGAGACATTTTATGGAAACTGTGAATTATTCAGAATTTTTTAGGAAAAAACAAAAGTTCGAGATATTTTATAGAAAACGCTGAAAGTATTAACCCTAAAAGTTTACAACTATTTGTAAAAATCAAAGACATTCTGTACGCAAAGTATATAAATCAATAATTTAAATTTAGTAAAAGTTTTCCAAATTCTTTTATGGAACCCTTGGCGAAATTTAAGCTTATTTAAGTCTCTCTGAATTTTTTAATATATTAATAAAGGGTTTATTTTAAGAAGTTGCACATGGTCCATATTATCTTTGCTCTATTAGAAATTGCATGACTTGAGACGGCGATGTTGCGAACTCGACTTGCGACGGCTGCTGTGTGACTTGACGTGGAAGTTACACGATTCTCGACGACAATGGTGGAGTCGCTTCACGAACATGACAAAAGAATATAAAAAGTCAAATTTTTAGATCATGGCTTCACATTGTTTTTATGGTATAGAACGAATTATAACTTTCAATAAGTTAATGTATGACCCTTTTTTTTCTCTAAAGTTAGGGCTAGTTGACTTTTAGATCATGGCTTCACATTGTTCTTATTGTATAGAACGAATTATAACTATCAATACGTTAATGTATGACCCTTATGCAATATTAATATCTGTAAAATGTACTCTCTCCGTTCCAATAAAAGTAGCTATCTTTCCATTTTGATTTGTCTCATTAAAAATGATCACTTTCTAAAATAGGAAAGATTTGATTTAATTAAGTCCATTAGATTAAACTTAATTAAGATTCCAATTAAAACCTACCTGCTCTATTCTATCTAACCCTTGAAGGGTTTTCATTTCATTATCTCGTCTCTCTCTCTCTCTCTCTCTATATCCGTCGAAAATCGAAAGAGGGCCCATGAGCGAGGGCTGGAATCAGAAGGGAGAAGGCGGCGGTGCTTATCGGCGGAATTTGAGGGCTAGAATCGGCGCTTGTCGTGATATGGGTGTCTAGTTTTGGGGCGAGAAATAGGGGAAAAATAGAGGGGCTAGGAGCGAGGGGCGACTGGCGGCGTCATCAGCGCCGAAAAAGAAGGTGAGTTGCGATCTTCAGGTTGGGATGGAAGCTTGGGGCCACGATTTGGGGGCCTACGACTCCGATTGGGGTGAGCGACGAAATATTGATTTGGGGACCTAGGGCTCCAGTTGGGGCGAGCGGCTGAAAATCGAAGCATGGGGCAGCAATTTGGGGGCCTAAGGCTCCGATTGGGGCGAGCGGCGGAGTATCGATTTGGGGGCCTAGGGTATTGATTCGGGGGCATAGGGCTGGAGCAAGCGGCTGAAAATCGAAGCCTGGGGCCGCTAAAAATCGAAGTCAGGGAGGGTGAGTGGCGGTGGGGCGATCACCGACGCGGTGCAGTGAGAAGAATTTTGGTGCAGAAAATGGAACAGATGCAGGAAGAAGAAGAATAAGAAGTTAGGTTGAAGGAAGTTAATTAAGACTCATTAATTTTGGTGGACCACACTTAATTAAAACATAACAATCCCCATCTTAGTCTTCGTGCCCAAAAGAAAGTGACCGCTTTTAATGGACGGAAGGAGTAATATATTGTTGGGTTATTGGTACTTAAATACACGAACTTTAGACCCATTTTGATTTTTTCCACAAACTTTGAAAGTTGTCAAAAAATATACGTACTTTGACTCATTTTGTTTTTCCCATGAACTTTGAGAATTATCGAAAAATACACAAACTTTGGTTCATTTTATTTTTTCCCACGAAATATATTGTTATAAAAAATTATCCAAATAATTCTTTTATTTTAAATTTTTTTCAATACGATGTCGTTTTAATTACGAAATATATTTTAAAATTAAAAAGAAATTATATCACCATGAATAATTATCATCTATCATTAATTAAATTAATTAAACTAGCTAGTTAATTATAAAAGAATTATTTAGATCATTTTTTTATAACAATATATTTTTTGGGAAAAAATAAAATGGGCAAAGTTCGTGTATTTTTTAACAATTCTCAAAATTTGTTGGAAAAAACAAAATGAATCAAAGTTCGTGGGAAAAATCAAAATGGACCCAAAGTTTGTGTATTTGGGCGCCAATAACCCCATATTGTTTGGTAGGATGTATTAAGATTATATAAAATTAATAATAATTATAATTATGATTACTATGGTATACAAAAGTACCCAAATCTGTATAGTATTCGTAGGATTTTGATTTATAAAGGGCCGTATATTTTCTACCACATATAACATATTACAGAACCGTCTATTCCCCGAAGCATTCACTGGGCCAAATCAGAGGATATTGATATACTAGAGAAGCTTAAAGCCACGGTGGATGCGCTGCAGTCAAAGGGCGAACTCTTTAAGAGGATGAGAGAAAGGAAAAAATGAAAAATGAAGCCTTCAACAGAAGGTCGGAGAGTAGCATTGACGTGGTGAAGATTGTTCAATTATTAGAAGCAAAGAAAGCCTTATAGGACAATTTACATAAAGAAGATCTGAGGAGACAAAGATCCAAACAATTGTGGTTGAAGGATATAGATAAAAACCCGCTGGTGGACGTCCTATTCCACCAAATAATTCCTGCAATAGCTAAGAATTAGTATAGTTAGTAATAAGCAGGGTCGAACCACAGGGAACAGGTAATTGCAATCAATTTCCTAAAGATCTAAAAATTGGTGTAGCCACCACGCCTTAAATTGAAAGAAATATTAATTAACTAAGAAAGCGAATTAAATCAAATAAAATAACACTAGAAAATAATCAAAGAAAAGTAACTCGGCTCGAATAAATCCATATTAATTTAATGACTTTGATCATCGACGCAAAGATTAATTAATCCCTATCAACCAACCAGTTATAGGATACCGTGAAACGCAACGGACGTACCCCAATTCCTACTTACTGTGTCGATAAACAACTGGAGACGTCAGACCTGCTTATTTCCCTTATTAAAATATAACCTAGATGGAGACGCCAGACCTAGATTTAATATTCTAATAGCATTAAGATGAAGGAACCCAGTTTACATAAATTATCCTAGATACGCTAGTAATAATTCATCCACCAATTTATTCCTACTACGAACATGTTAGCTTTATCACTAATCAGCCATATTCCAACAATTACGGATTGGGGGAATCAATTGACTGTAATCCAATTTAACCTAAGTTGATCAGGCTTAAATTAAATTAGAACTATCTTTAAACACAAGGAACAAATCGAAATCAACAGGAATCAATTATAAGCTCAATTAGGTCTCACATATTATTAAATCAATACTTCATTATTCTCGTCGAATTAAAGATTAGCTATTCATAATTAAACTAGAAACAAATAAAATAAATAAAATCAAACATAGAACAATAAAATAAATTGCAAAAAATAATAAAATTCACTACTTCTTAACAATCAAAAGTGGCGGCTGCCACAATTCGAAGAACTCCAGGTCAGCCGCAAGTTTTCAAGAGCAAAAGTAAAAACAAAAATTAACTCTTAACCTAGGAAAATAATATAAAAAACGTGTGCTTCTCCAAACTAAACTAAACTAATACTATATTACTCCCTAATCCCTAATACCTAGCCGCCCATCTAATACCTCACGTCCCTAATTCTATGGGCCAAATAAATGACTAATCTAAATATAAGCCCAACTAATGTTTAATAATACTAAAACAAGCTTTAAACAATTAAATCAAAAGACTATCGGCTAAGAATTATAGAAATACATAAGCATGTGTCTCTGACGGCTCTTGATCTTGTATCTCTCGAAATCTTTCATAAAATTCCATCAAATTGCTTCTTTAAATTCACATTTTTCTTACGGTTTTAGCATCCGCCACTTTCCATTCACGAACCATGCCAATCCTGCACAAAATACCAACAAATTTGTGTAATATCAATTAAAACTCACGGTAAACAACTCGAATCTAGACAATTAAATCACACTCATCACCCGCATTTCTTTCATGGTTTGGCCAACGCTCAAAAGAAAGTATAGTTTTTTATTTGTAGAAGATCGATCTATTTTGGACAACATGTTGATAGCTTTTGAAGCGATACACACCATGAAGATGAAGAATAATAGTCGTGTTGGAGACATGGCGCTGAAGATTAAAATTAGCAATGTGTATGATCGGGTGAATGGAGCTACCTTATTGAGGTGATCCGCAAGCTTGGCTTTTGCGAGACTTGGCTGAAGTGGATGCAAATGAGTGTGTGCAATGTTGATTTTAAGGTGTTGGATGGGACCGATTTACCCAACTCGTGGCCTTAGATAGGGTGTTCATCTTTCATTGTACATGTTTATCATTTGTGTGGAAGGCTTATCAGCCATGCTGACTACATAGATGAAGAGAGGTACTCTATATGGCACACGCATAAGTAGGAATGGTCCTCCAATTTCACACCGGATCTTTGCTGACGACAACACGCTCTTTTGTAGGGCAACTAAAGAGGAGTGCACAAAGTTGAAGGAGGTCCTAAATATTTGTGAACAAGCGTCAAGTCCATCTGTTAACCTCTAGAAGTCGGACACATTTTTAGTAAAAATGTGGTTGAGACAAATAGGCATTTAATTTCAGCAATCCTTGGGGTCTCACAACCTTTTAAATACGCAGAGATACTTAGGGCTACCTTATTTAATTGGGAAAGACAATCTTTGTTTTTTTAAGGGACAAAATGTGGAAGAGTTTGGAGGGGTGGATGTATAAGAAGTTTTCTAAAGCGAGAAAATAAATCTTGATTAAAGCAACGACGCAGGCAAATTCTGCATATTGTATGACAACTTTCCTTCTCCCAGTTACTCTCACAGCCGAACTCAAAAGAATGATTAATTCTTTTTGGTGGGGAAATAAATAGGACAACTCGAGAAGCATCAACTAGATGCGTTAGAATCAGATGTGTTCTCAAAAGAAGAAGGGGGATATGGATTTTCGAAATCTTCACATATCAACATTGCTATGATTGGGAAGATAGGTTGGCCTCTCATGACCAACTTAGATGTTTTAGTTTGGAGAGTTTTTAAGGCTAAATATTTTCCTATGAGGGGGAGGGGTATATAAATGCCGAGTTGGGGCATAATTCAAGTTACAATTCGAGTAGCATCTATTCTTCTCAAGATCTTTTAAAGTATGGAATGAGGTAGAAAATTGGAAATGGGAATAAGGTGAAAATGTTTCAGGATTCATGGCTCCGTCATGAGGGCGCTTCTATGTGCACTGGGACATTGACCTAGAGATGAGGAATTTGAGGGTGTGATGACCACTGGACAACAAGCTTGGGATATTAATCTCATAAGGGGGCTTTTTAATGAGGATGATGAAAACTCCCTTCTTAACATTCCTTTGCGGATCGAGCAGTGTGGGGTCAAATGGATTTGGCACTTTTCCAAACAAGGTTGTTATACGGTGAAATCAGCGTGCAATTTAGCTTGTTTCGCTCACGCTTAATGGGTACAATAGGAATGTGGACTGTTGAAATGCGCTCTAGAATTTGTTAGTCTCTCCCAAAGTTAAGCATTTTATCTGGAGCAAATGGCTATCACCTGCATGTTGTTGTAGTGGTATGGGGTTCACAACAAACCAATCATTTTCCAGTACCTTCTACGTATCCAGGAGGTGGAGCAAATGGCTATCACCTGCATGTTGTTGTGGTGGTATGGGGTTCACAACAAACCAATCATTTTCGAGTGGTGATGGGTGCTATTACTGCTAGGAATGATTGGGGTGATGTGCAGCATCATAAACAGCTGCAGGAGTCTGGCAATACCCAGGTGCAAATGATGGTATAACATTGAAGAGGGTTGGTAGAAATATGGGGTGAATGCAAAAATTTTAATTGATGCGAGCTTCTCGGGGGCTGGTATAGTTGTGAGGGATGAGAATGATGCCTTTGTAAAGGCTAGAGTTGTGCGCTTACATGACTGTCCAAGAGTGCAGGAGGGAACAAGCTATGAGACTTAGAGAAGCTCTTTCCTGGATCAAAGGAATGAGAATGAATAAGGTGATTTTTGAAGTAAATAGCAAGATAGTGTACAATAGAGTGAATTCTTGGTGCCACGATGATCGGAGCTAGGAGCTATCTTGCTTGATTGCAGGGAATTGTCGGGCATAAATGGCAACTATATTGTTAGTTTTGTTAAAATAGATGCAAATGAGTTAGCCCATTTGTTTGCTGATGGCCGGAACATTGGTACCCGACGGAGTTCGTTTCTTATGTTGTGTTGATTTTCTTTTTTTTCTTTTTCGTTTTGATTATGATTTTTGTTTAGGGTATCATGTTTGTGAAAAATATGATTGAGGCGAGGTTGTGTTGTTAATGTTCTTGAATTTACAACCAATTCGATGAATTCACAACTTTGAGTTTTGAAACTCGAATTCAAGCTTTAAAACTCTAATTTACAACAAGCATTATTCTAGTTGTGAATTCAAGTTTTAAAACTTGAATTCACAACTAGAAATGTTATTTGTTGTGAATTAAGCTCCAAAAATTCGAATTCACAACTAGAAAATATTATTGGTTGTGAATTATAGCTCAAAAATTCAAATTTGCAATTAAGAAATTAGTGAATTATTTTTAAATTTTTTTATATAAAGGGTAAAATAAATATGACTAATTTTTTTTTTTTTATCTTTGTGGATAATTTTTTATTTTTACTACTCTCTACGTCCACCAAGTCGTGTCCTAATTTGTCATTTTGGTCCGTCTATCAATTTGTGTCCTACCCATTTTTAATAATTATTTCTTTAATAAATAAATCAATTTTTCTTAAAAGTCGTACTTTCTTCTCCACTAAACAAATAGACAATACACTTTTTTTTTTTAAATCCGTGCCCCTTCTTCTATGACACACGAATTGATGCACGGCTAGAGTAGTTTAATTCGAATATTTTTTAAGTTAACCTATAATTACATATATGCATCAGATATCATCACGAGTTTCTAGAAACAAATGTTTTTAAAGGAAAAGTATAATGAGAATTAAAGCCTAGTCAATTAGGCCATTGATTGTGTTATGGTTATTTACGTGAACCATAATCTTTTGGGCAGTCTTTTGTTATATGGGTCGAAAATTCATCAGGCGGATCTTTTTATTAAAATTCAAGTCAACAATATAGTCGGTCCATCAAAATACTGGAAGGTTTTTTTTTTTTTTTTTTCGACTAAAGTGAATATTAATAATAATTAAAAGTTGGAAAAGGTGCAAGAGGGGATATTAGTATGAAATAAGTTGATGCAACCTGCAGACAATATGATCGAGCTTGATTACGGATATGACATGGTCAAATAATAATTATCATGTTGATTTTTGTGTCAAATTTTAAAATAATTTATTCAGATTTCATATTCTACTAGCATTTGCACCTTATGCAATGCACGGAAAATATTTTTAAACTTTTATATTTATATAAAATTAATACTAATTCGATTATCATACTTATAAATATATATAAAAAAATATATATCACTACAAAAAAACGTCGAAATAACGGCGACGGCGGTGACCCCGTCGGTAATTACCAGCGGCCCACTGACAGCGAACGGGACAACCCGTGTTTTTCAAAATAGTGGCGAAAATATCGGCGGCAACATAGCCGCCGGTGATCACCGACGGCGGTTCCACTGGTATACCTAATACTCCCTCCGTCCACCAAAAGTATGGCACAATTACTATATTTGGCGCCCGCAAAAAGTATTCCACTTTTCTTTTAAAGTCATGATCCCACCATCCACCTTTATATTTTATCCTTACAAACACTCTTTATTTACAAAAAACTCACCCCAAATTCAATCTCAACTACACATCTCATAAAATGGTGGGACCATTTCTCCACTACATCAACATCATCACCAATTTTATTAAATCTCGTGTCTAGCCAAAGTGTTATACTTTTGACGGATGGAGGGAGTATTATTTAATTTATATACTTTAATCAATTACTGGCGGCCTTGCCACCACTATTCACCGGCGGTGACGTGCCGCCGCTAATCACCGGCGGCGGAAACCGCCGGTGACGTCCGACAGTAGCACCACCGCCTTCTGGCCACAATTACCGGCGGCATTATTGCCGCCGCTAATCACCGGCGGCGACTGTCGCCGGTATACTTAAAATCAATTAATTTATATATTTAAAATATTTACCGGCGGCAGCGAGGTGCCACCGCTAATTTATATATATATTTTTTGTTTTCTTTCTCTTTTTTCCTTTTGTTCATTATGTTTTTGTTATTTTTTTCGTTTTCCTTGAATTTTTTCACTAAACAATTGAAGAATCTTAACAAGATTATTCACTAATCTAGTTTTGAATCAAGAATCTTAAGTGTAATCCCAACTAATCACTCTTCAATTTAAAATAATTAACAAAACTCTTCACTAATCTAGTTTGGAATCAAGAATCTTAAGTAGAATCCCAACTAATCACTAATCTAAGATTCCTAATAAGAATTAAAAATTCTTACTAAAAATCTTATAATTATAACTTAAGAATGTTAGTTTGATTAATGATCCACTCATCACTCATCACTAATCTAAGATTCTTACTAAGAATTCAAGATTCTTAGTAAGAATCTTATAATTATAAGTTAAGAATGTTAATTCAAGATTCTTAGTAAGAATCTTATTATTATAACTTAAGAATATTAGTTTGATTAGTGATTCACTCATCACTCATCACTAATCTAAGTTTCTTACTAAGAATTCAAGATTCTTAGTAAGAATCTTATAATTATAATTTAAGAATGTTAATTCACGATTCTTAGTAAAATTCTTATAATTATAACTTAAGAATGTTAGTTTGATTAGTGATTCACTCATCACTCCTCACTAATCTAAGATTCTTTCTAAGAATTCAAGATTCTTAGTAAGAATCTTATAATTATAACTTTGTTTTTACATTTATGTTTCCTTGAACTATTTATTTCATGTTTTCAAACAACATATTGCATTTACCTCGTTCTCCATCCCCTATTTATTGTCATTGTATAATTAAGTCGAAAGATATATATATATATATATATATATATATATATATATATATATATATATATATATAGGGGAGGGCTAGAATAAAAACACTCTTAAGTGTATAAAATATAAATGATTTTCAGTCCTTAGATCATCAAGATCTACGGTTGATTCGTAACCCTTTTGGATGAATTCGTGGTCCTGGGTTCGAATCCTAAAGGTAGCAAAAATTTATTTTTCACAATTCGTAACCATGTTGGATGAATTCGTAACCCTGTTGGATAAAATTCGTACATTAAAAAACGTTTATATTTATATTTTAAGAAGTGTTTTTATTGTAGCCTATATATATATACATACTTCAAAAAAAGGTAACCTATATACCAAATTAAAATACTTATTGTGTATAAACAAGATTGATAAATAATAATAATAATAAATAAATTAATTAATAAATATTTTTTCGACATAAAAATAAGGACGGAAACGAGACTGATCAATAATTAACGACATATCTTGGATATCATCTAGACATATTCTAAGGTTATGAATGTATATTGTATATTATATATTGAAATAGAGTTTAAATGAATTAATAGGTACTAGATATATCAATAATATGAGTATTCTGTATTGGTCACCACTCGAAATGAACTTCAAGGTTAAGCGTGCTTGACTTAAAGCACAACTAAGATGGGTGAGTGTCTGGGAAGTTCGTCTAACGTGTGCAATACTGTATAAATACGAAAATACTTGTGTGGAATAAATAAAATAAATAAATAATAATATAAAAAAAATTAAAAAAAAATTACCGGCGGCACGTTGCCGTCACTAATCACCCGCGGCCAACGCCGCCGGTAACACTCCGGCAGTCCGGCGAGGGTCGCCACCGCCGTCCGATGAACATTCCCGGCGACGGTGTGCCGCTGCTAATCACCAACGGCAATTACCGCCGGCAACGTCCGGCAAAGGTCCGTCGATCAACGGTAACTTTCACCGGCAGCATTGTCGCCGTTATTTACCGAAGGCGGTCATTTGCCGTCAGTATTGCGATCACCGACGAGAATGTTACCAACGGCCGCTCGCCGCTAGTATTTCCGTCGGTGGCGACCGCCCTATATTTACCGACGGCAAAACCCCGCTGGTAATGCTGATTTTTTTTTTGTAGTGTGTATATATATATAAATTTTAACTGAATATATTTCAATTAAATATGAAAAAATAAAGAAAATTCACAATTATAAATTTTGATATATTTATATCTCATAAGGTTATTCCAATTATATGGTCTTTTGTGATCTACAACACATCATATAATTTACTTATATAGAGATAGTTGGACATACATATGCAATTATGGACAATTTAAATAGAATAAAGATAGTGAACTTAGGAATCATTATATACAAGCATAAAAGGTTCTTATATTTTTATTTAATATACAAATCCAACAATTACCAAGTAAAATTGTACCGTTTTCATGATCATCAAGATCCTGAAACCATTCTTGTAATGGCACATTTGAAAGCTGCATTCAGAGTCCATAATCCATGTGTTCTCTATATCATAATCCATGTGTTCTCTATATGACTATTGGTCGCATTCAACATCTCATCATCCTCATATTCCTCTGCACAATCAGTAGTGTTTGGTTGTTTATAGTTTTTCTCAGCTTGCTTGTTCTTCACAGCAAATCAATCTTTCTTCAAATGTCTTGGCTTCTTGCAGTAATGGAACACTCTGGTTTCTTTTTCATTCGATCCATTCCCCTTTGACTAACCTGATTTTTTGGCCGCAAAACTTCCTTTTTTGTTCTTGAATCCCTTCCCACTCTTAAGATTCAGTCCTTCCCAACAACATCATTCCTTATATTGATGCCTCTCTCCCGAACAACATAACATCTTTTAGATGCTCGAAAAACTTCGGTAGAACATTCAACAAGATAATCGCTTTATCTTCATCTTTGATTTGTGACATAGATGTCTTCAAGATCATCAAGAGATTTGTTAAAGTCTTCAAGCTGATCCTCTATGCTTTTATCCTATAATCTTTTGGCATAGGATTTCTGCTTTATGTCCAGTTGATTTGCGAAGGACTTCGACATGCATAGGGATTCCAGCTTTGCCCAAACAGCCGCCACAATCTTTTCTTTCGCTATCTCACACAACACTTTGTCTCCAAGACGAATGATAATCTCATTGTTGCACATTTTCCATCTTTTCTGCCCTCTCGATTTATCCTCACATTCCTTCAACGGTTCATCAATTTTTAGGGCATCGGTTAATCCTTGTCATCTTGATTCTCCACATGCCAAAATTATTCGTTTCGGGGAACTTCTTGTCTCGAACTTTTCTGTCGTCGTTGTCGTGAATCGTTTCCCACAAATGGCGCCAATTGTTGAGATTTGAATTCGGTAATGACGCAACAAAGAAATAAAGAAAATAAGAAGAAAATAACACCAAGAATTTTACGTGGTTCGATCATAATGATTTACGACCACGGTATGTCACTAAAAAAAATTCACTATCAATGATAATAAATTACAATTATAAGATTGAGCAAGAAAATGCTCTCAGTCGCAGAGATCTGCAATTCTCTATCTCTCTATCTCTAACCATCTTCTTTCTCTTCTCAAAGATATGCGCTCTATGTATAATGTATATTTTCATATATTATTGTGTGTCACGACTATCACTATTTATAGGACTTAAAATAATTGCCGCGCTTGCTTCAGTATCAGCAAACCCGTCAGTCAGCTCAGCATACCAGCTGATACATCCGTCCAACTGATACATCAGCCCGGCATCAGTTGATACATTAGTCTGGTATCAGCTCAACTGACCTTTCACCTGGGCTGAAAACTCCAGCTTCAGCTTAAGCTCAACTACAGTCTCTGCATCCATAGCTCCTTCAACTATGCTAAAACTAATTCCCGCTGCAACTGACTTTCCTTCAATTTATTGTCACACACTGCAAATAGAATATCAATTCGAGTTTGTCAATTTCATTTCCTTCGAGGAACAATTCGATGCCATATACAAATGGTACCATTACAATAAAAATAAATATAGAACATTACTTACAAAGGGTAAAAAATTGCGCACTACAATGCCTACGTTTCACAATATTTCCTGCAATTGCGGAAAAAGGTTAAATTCCATTGATTGTGTCGCTAATAATGTAATTATAAAGTGAAATGTGAAATGGTTCCTTTATTGTGTGCTTTTGTAACTTTAGTCAAAATCAACAAGTTGGTTTAGCGAGGTCATTATGCCTCTTTTGGGCATGAACAAACTGCACACCCACCACACAACAAAAGCAATTGCACAGGGCCCTCAACAAGCCCCTCTTTGGATCGAATCTTGAAAGACTACTAAATTAATTTGTTGCCTTAGAAATCTACTGAGGACTTCTTAGTACGATTTGTGGATTGATGAGTTGAATAATTTACTCCCTTCGTCCCACGAAGCATGACACAGTTTTATTTTTGATCTGTCCCACAAAACATGACATGTTTCTGAAAATGACAAAAAAAATTACCTTTTATTCACATTTTCACTTTTTCACCTACCACACTTAACACACAAAATACCAATTTTTTAATTCTCGTGCCGAAAAGAAGTGTGTCATGCTTCATGGGACGGATG
The DNA here is from genome assembly GCF_028751815.1 of Salvia miltiorrhiza. NCBI lineage: Eukaryota > Viridiplantae > Streptophyta > Magnoliopsida > Lamiales > Lamiaceae > Salvia > Salvia miltiorrhiza. The sequence continues at coordinate 24,387,837 of NC_080394.1, read as the reverse complement.
AAGTAATTTCCAGCCGTAAATGGCTTTCGTATATTAGTATTGTTACGTCAACTGGCTCTTGTCGTCTATCTATTGAAACGAATGTGACAGTTGATTTATCTTCCTAAGAAAGCAAACATGTTCTTGTTTTTTTTTTTTTTTAAAGAAAGGATCCATTATTATTAATTTAACGAGCATGTACACTCCAAAAAAAGAAGACCAATCACAAAATTTGGTAGCTCAATCCACATATGAGGGTTACCAAACACCTAAATAAAATGGGTAATTAATAAAATAAGCAACATAATTAACATTTCTGCTAATATACTTGAATCTAGTGTGACCTAATCGAGCAATAGACAAACATGTTCTTGTTTTGTTTTATTTTGTTTGTTTTAGAAAACTTGTTTTATAAGGATATATATGGTGTGCACGTCTACTCTGCGAGTATCCTAAATTTTAAAATATTTTAATTACATTCACTTATATAACAACCATGCATATATTAGTTTATGATTAATATTTTATTTATACATTACTCCATAAGAGAGCACTGTTATATTAGAATTACATATCTAAGCAGTAGGGCCACTAGAATTCTTCATCCTTATGAATTACTATTTGTTCTATAATTTTAATTTTAGAATTACGATTCAAAATATTTATTTAATTGTTATATTAGATTTTTAATTTTCAGATTTCTTGACAAAATTATGTGTACATGCATATTTTCATATCTGTTTTCTTTTCACGTATACAAAATTATGTGTACATGCATATTTACAATTCAAACCTATAGCACATGCATATTTTCATATCTGTTTTCTTTTCTTGTTGCTCGTTTATGTCTAATGTAAAAAAAAAATGGTAACCTTTAATTAATTAAATTCTATTCTTATTGTTTATATAGACGAGTTCTTTCAAAATTTATGAATTTTTTTGAAATATTTGACCTTTAATTAATTAAATTCTATTTTTATTGTTTATATAGATGGGTTCTTTCAAATTTGAGAATTTTTTGAAATTACATATTTTAAAAATTATTCAACAGTTAAATCACTTACACTACGCCAAAAACACACATGCATAACACTGCATAGATAACGGTTTTCGAAAAACCGTTATCTATGATAGATAACGGTTTTCAAAAAAACCGTTATCTATGTACTATTATGTATGTTTAGTCACAAAGATAACGCTACTCCGAAACCGTTATGAAAAGCGTTATATATGTGTGTCTATTATAAAGGTTATTTCTACCGTTACGGAAATTGTTATGTAAAAACATGGATACATAACGCTAAGCCTGAACCGTTATGCGAAACGTTATCTATGAGCGAGTGTTTTATAATGACAATGTAAGCGTTAGAAAAACCGTTATATATGACTGTTTTTAACAACGGTTATTTCGTCCGTTACGAGGACATGTTATGTCTGTGAATCATTTTTTTTTTCAATTTATTTTTTGAAAACCATAATATATATATTTTCTTAATCAAAAACTTGTTTATCTAAACATTAAAAATAAGAAAAAATTATTTTAAATTATCATTTTAATGGATTAAAAGTAAAAATTATTATTAATTTTCAGATTAGAAATTTAATTAACGGTTATGAGAATTATTTTTTTTTTCATTTTTTCCAATTTTGTATAATTTTTTTAAAGCCATAATATATATATATATATATATATATATATATATATATATATATAGGGGAGGGCTACAGTGAAAACACTTATTAAAATATAAATATAAACGTTTTTTAATGTACGAATTTTATCCAACAGGGTTACGAATTCATCCAACATGGTTACGAATTGTGAAAAATAAATTTTTGCTACCTTTGGGATTCGAACCCAGGACCACGAATTCATCCAACAAGGTTACGAATCAACCGTAGATCTTGATGATCTAAGGGCTGAAAATTGTTTATATTTTATATTTTAAGAAGTGTTTTTATTTTAGTCCTCCCCTATATATATATATATATATATATATATATATATATATATATATATATATATTTTAAACAAATACATGTTTATCTAAAAATAAAAGTATAAAAAATTATTTTCAAATTTGTATATAAATAAACTATAGTTAATTTTAATTATTAAAAATAAAATAATTTTAAATTATCATTTCAAGGATTAAAAGTAAACATTATTATAAATTTTTATATTCGAAATTTAATTAAAAATCTGGAAATCTTAATAAAGAAAGAAAAAAACTAAAGATGCGGAGTTTGGGAAGGGTTGAACCTAGGACCTTTGAGTTATAAGAAAAAACTCTTGCCAATTCAACTGCAACATAATTATGTTAAGTCAAAAACCACAATTTCTAACATAAATAAAAGCAATTGGGCTTAATTAAAACTTTCAGTTTCTTCTCCCGCCCACAATTCATTCGACCAACTTCTTCTCCCACAATTCATTCGCGCGACAAACCCTCCTCTTCTAAAAAAAATCGACAAACTTTAATCTTCCAACCCTAGCAGTTGTTCCATCTTTGCCGTGTTCTTCGACAGTTTTCTGAAGTCATGCTTCGTTCAATTGCTTTCTGAAGACATTGCAAAGTTCTTCTCCATGTTCTTCAAATTCTGTCAGTTCTTTCGACAATGATTTGGTATAGAGGGAAAGGGCGATTAGAGAGTTGGAGGGGCTGAGGTGGAGGGTGTCGAGAGAACGAGTGCCCTACTTGCCCTGTATTTTTAGTGGTGGGTTAAGGCATGCAATTCTATTGAACGTAAACAAATTGTATAATTTTTATATCAACTGCATTTTAACAAAGTTCAATTTTCAGACAGGAGAGAAAGTTGTGAGCTGCAGATTCACAAACGTCTCGGCGATCGAAGAGTTGAGCCTTATCCCTCCTTGAAGTGAAAATAAGGAAAGAAAAATTGTGAACTTTTCTTTTGTATAAAATGTGAAAAAGAAAGGAGACAATTAAAGCATAAATTTTTGTTATCCCTCATTTTCTCATCCATCAAAGTGAATGCACCCATAGGGTATAAAATTGATATCTGTATCGAAATAGTTAAATGAGGTTATCGGCTTCTCGAATAGCTAATAGGTACGATTTTGGTACACGTATACCCGAATAATTGAAACTATTTGACCACCCCTAATATTTAGCATGTATTTGACGGTAAGGGAATGTGTTGCGTGCATTATTTTTTGTGTACAAAAAATCCAATACACTAATGTGTCAGTTTATTTGGGGGAAACATTTTATATTGAATTTTTGTAACACCCCATCGTTTTGTATTAATTTTATACTACTATTATTATTCAATGTTGATGATATATATATGCTTATATAAATGTTGATGAATTTTTGTAACATCTACTGCTCCATGAAGGTGCCTCCAGACTAATAACTATATCACCATAACTCCATGTGAATGATGGATGAATTACCGTTTGCAACAAAGTAAAAAACATCCAAGCACAAATTTTTTGAGTTTTGAGTACTTACACTAATCAAGACCGAATTCCGACCATCACAAATCGATTCAAAGCGACTGATTCACATTCATAACCAAATATATTACTTTTGAATATTAATCACTAGGAGTATTATTTAGTAGCATTAATTAAGAATTGATCCGGTCATGAAATAACCCCATACTAATTATGGGTCGTTTATTTCAGTTGTTCATCTTTTCCTAGAGCGACTTATGTCTTCTAATCATATACTACACGTGAGCACGCACTTGGAAGGGAGAGAAATTAAAATTGCACCCATACTATCTGCGAATGAGATCTTATGTTCCATAGTCTTTTGTGTCTCACTACTAATTTTACTATTTTAAAATAATTTATTAAAACTAAAAATATTATTATACAATAAATTATAATTTACCATTAAAAATTAAAACTTAATTAAAAGATTTATACTCCGTTTGGATTAATTAATCAATTATTAATTTAAAAATTGAAAAACAAAGATTCAACAATAATTATAAATACTAATTGAATTAGTGAATCTTAGGTAATTATTTCAAAATTAAACTAAAATTTAAGAAATTTATTTATAAAATAATTAAAATAGATATATAAAGAAAAATTGACACGGTATAAGATACTAAAAATGAGACAGAAGATCCCTCGTGTACTATCCGAAGGTACCGCACTTTCTCTCTCTCTCTATAAAGCAAATGGTCCTGAGTTTCTCTTTATAATTTTGATTCACTTTAATCCACCACGCGGCTGTCTTCAGCCTTTCACTAATGTACTATAATATGGAAAGTGAAATTTAGAATTTTCCTTCCCTTTATCTTAAATGGTCCTTTGTTTTACCCTCCATCATTGCAATTGCAATATGCATATGCTCATCTATTCCAATCCCAATTATCGCCACTTTCTCCATATATAGACTATAGCTATTGTTGCTGCATTAACCAACAATATTCCATTTCTCTGAATTCCAAGTTCATCACTCTCAATAAAAGCATATGGCGGAATCCGCCGACACCAAAAAGGTAATCGATCCCCGGGTGGAAATCGACACTTCGCCGCCGTTCGAGTCGGTCAAGGAGGCTGTCGACCACTTCGGCGGCAGCGGCCCTTGGATTCCTCATCACTTACCCAATGTTGGTTCTTTTTCTTTCTTACCTTTTCTAATCTTTATAATCTTATGCAACTCTGTCTCTTCTTGTTCCTTGCGCTATAATCGTAATACTTGAAATTAATGTGAGCATTTGGGTAAGAAATAGATCGAGTTAGTTTATGTAGCTGGACTAAAATGGGACAGGATGTTTATCATCTTGGATGATTGGGAAAGACAAACTTGTTGATTTTTCATATTTACAAAGTATATATTTGGAGTTTTTATTGGCATTTTTGCTGCGCCACCAAGAAACGAATTACTACTTTTCCATCATAGAAGCTTGACGACGATTGCAATTAGTGAAGAACTTAAGCAACATGTTTTAATTTTCAGCTATGCATGGAAATTGACTCGAAAAAGAAATTATTTTTTTTTCCAAAAAGAAGTTATTATTACACCAACTAACGAAAAAAAAGAAGCTTATTTTGAGTAGATACACTTGTTGCGGCCCATGTTAGTGGGCCTGCAGTGACAGTGCTGCTAGATTTATCACTATGGAGTGCTGTGTTCCAAATTCAGATGATGGGGAGCTGGGTTAAATGGAGAAATAAAGTTTGTTTTGGAGCACTAAGTTGATGGTTTCCTATCAAAGTATTATTCGCAGTGCATGTCACATCCCATACCGAATAACTTAATAAATGTTAACAATTTTAGCACTGCGCCAAGTATTCCCTCTGTCCACAAAGATGAGATCGTGTGTTTATATTATCATTTTCGTCCGTCCACAAAGATGGTGTGTTTTCCTTTTCGGAATTCATGGCATCATAGATGGAGTCGTGATGTGAAGTGTTGTATTCGCAATATAAGTTTTGATGGATGCAATAGTTGTGATGATTAATTGTTGCAGCAGAAGAATGAGGCGTTCGATGTGGAGAAGATAGAGGAAGAGGCAGTACGACTGGAGAGGGATCTGATAATGAAAGAGCAGCAAACACTGAACGTGTTGAAAGAGCTGGAAGCAGCAAAGAGCTTCGTCCAAGGCCTGAAACTCAATCTCATCCCCGAGCTCGACGTCGCGTGGCCGTCGCCTGGCCTCATGTTCAGCGAGCTCAACCAGGCGAAGCTCAACCTTAGCAAAACGTCGGTTGATCTCGCTGCAATTCAAGCCTCCGTTGAGTCCCTCAACAAGAATCTAAGAAAAGATAAAATTTTGCTTCACAGGGCAAGCAAGATGCAGCTGCAAGAGACCCACCATCACGTCTCTCTAACCGTGTCGTCGAGCAAGCAAAGCATAGGCTTCGAGGCAGAGCAGTACAAGAAGATGACGGAGGCGTCGAGGTACGAGGTGATGGAGGCGATGGCCGAGATAGAGCGCACCAAGGACTGCATCCGGATGGCCGAGATGAGGCTCAACGCGGCCAAGAAGATGGAGGAGGCGGCTAAGGCCGTCGAGGCCATCGCCCTCGCTCGAACCAATGCCAATCAAGGAGATGGGATCACGCTCTCCTTCGAGGAATACAAGGCTCTGTCTCAAAAGGCCAAGCAGGCCGATCAGCTCTGCACCACCAAATTCATCGACACACCTTCTCATCACCTGGAGGTCCCGGTGCTCGAGAAGTTCGAGGATGAGAACAACGTGGTGGTGGAGGATAGCTTCGCCAAGTTCAAGTTCAGGAACTCGCAGAAGCCTGCTTCGATCGGGGACGTGCTGAGTAGTAGCAGGAAGGTGATTGTGCGAGACGACGTGGTGGTGGAGAATCAGTCGGAGAAGCAGCATGTGTCGTTGAGCCAGATGCTGAGGGAGCAGAGCAGGCTCATTCTGCATCCCAATAAAACTGCAGGAGAAGGGAATGTGCAGAAGCAATACTTCATGCAGAGGAAGAAATTTGGGTTTATTCAAGTGCCCATTCCCACCAAGCAAAGCAAGAAAAAGTCACCAGCCTCTTAGCATCTTACTACTATTGTGTTATATAAAATTGTTTGTATTGTGTATTGGAGATGATACTCCTCCCTTTTTTCTATTTTTACCAATTATTGGGATTGTGTTGGCCCAACATTGGCCATTTTAAATAATGGACCTGTTGGGATTGTGTTGACCCAACATTGACCTCGGCCCAAATGAAAAAGGTCCACTCCTTACCTTTTGTCTACTTTGATTCTTTTATTTTTTTTGATAAATTACGTAAATAAATAATAAAATTTAAAGAATGCGCGACGTAGGACTCGAAAGCAGGACCTCAGGTCTTCTTTGATTCCTTATTTCTTCTTTAGGTGGTGGAGATGCGCTGCTAGAGAGAAGCGTTGCTCATAGCGTGAGAAAAAGAAGACAAAAATTGGTGTTTATTTTTGTGTGAACCAATGTCCATTTAATTCTTGGATCGAATAAGAAGCTTCATGTCATGCTTGTTCCCATTTAGTTATTCTCGGTGCAGCTAGTGTGTAGAGCCGCCAGAGAGGCCGTTGGCGTTGCTGTGCATTTTGGAGAAGGAGACGAGACTGAGCCGAAGCTCTCTGCCCGTAGTATCCCTATCGTGGCGTCGATGCTGTCTGGATAAGCTTATATAATTGCTATCCTCAATCCTCGTTGTTGTGTGATAGTTGTAACTGCAGCTCTCCTTTTATCAAAGCTTCAAGGACTCGTTAGCTTTTTGGGGTAACGCATGTGTTCAAAATTTGCTTGTATTAAAATAAAAGGAGTTTGTCTCACATCTGTCTTGTTATTAAATGGAATGAGTTTCTTAAGCTATTTAAGAAGCCTACGGATCTTTGATACAAGTGCATCAATCATTACACTATAAGCCTTATGTTTGATTCTCGTCAACAATGGTCGATCCAAAGTGAGGCGGTGGGGTATAGTTGTAACCTGAAATTTTTATTTTTTTTAATATATGTATTTAAATACTATTTAATTTATTTTTGTACCCTCAATCGAACTGTGAGAGTAGGCCCTTCTTATATGAATATATTTTGTTTGGGTTTTGGGCCCAAGTTAAAGTAAAAAAATGGCGGTTGAAATAAGTTAACAAATAAAATAAAAAAATCACATAAACTAAATTTTAGAGAAATGGTTGAGTTTTTGAGACAAAGTCACCACTGGACGCACTACACAACATCTTAAAAGAATAGTGTGAAATTGTATGAGAGTTTTAGAGGTAAGAAAAAGATTTTATTGGTTTTAAATTGGGTTAATGGCATGTAAATTACTAAACTATGACCAAATTCTGGTTTAAATACCGCAATTCAATGTGTATCATGGAAATTCCTACACTATTAATTTGATCTGATTTAAGTACTCCGGCAAGGGTATTTTTGATATTTTGCACACAGATCTATTTAATGTTGGGCTGGAACGATATTGGCATCCATGTGGCATCCGACTGGATCCCAGCACACCAAATGCAGGTAAATTAATGTTGCGCTGGCAAATTAGTGTTGTGACTAGATCCCCTTTCTTCTTCAACATTACACACACTAACACACAACACCCCCTCTCTCCCTTCTCATCCGGCGGCAGTAGCCGACGCTGGCCGTCGGCCCCTGCCGGATCTCCCTCTGACCCCCATCTCCGACTCAACAGAACACGCACACACAACGACACACTCACGACACACAGAACACCACAACGCCACCACCAGTAGATCTGCTTCTTTAATTCGATACACACCACAATATAAGGAGAACGACATCGGCCTTGGGCTTTGACGTCGCTGAATTGAGAAGAGGATGGCGGCTGCTGCGATTTTGAGGGAGAAAAGGGCACCGACTGGGGTTGGAGATTTGAGAGACTCGACTGCCCGAGCACCGACCTTGCCAAAAATCACAAGGCGACAGCTTTAATGGAGGTATCGAATCTAGGGCTCAATTCGATTCTTTGAGTAAGGAGAGGAGGGCTGTGAGTCCCTGACCTCGAATCCGGCGCCTGCATCTGCTGCTTTGGGGGCTTCTTCCGCTTTTTCTTCTCATAGGCGATACCGCGTGCGCCGAAGGGATTGGTCTACGGCCTGCCGTCGTTCTCCTCGAAGGCGGCGCGTAGGAGGCCGACGAGTGCATCGAGGCTTCCCCAGGCCTGGCGGAGAAGGCAGGGGCAGGGCGGGGGGGGAAGGGGGTGAGGATGGCCGAAGAAGGGGCAGCCGGCGGTGTGGACCTTGGTCTTGCCGAACTGGTCGAGGTAGCGGAGGAATTCAAGGATGTGGGCCCCGCTACAATGGCTCAGCACCAGCAGCGGCTTGTGGTTCTTCAGATACCGCCCGGACATGTTCCAGTCGCGCCATTTCTGCGACTCGTACCGGCTCAGGGACGAAGGTGGCGCACCCGCCACCGCCTTCTGGCTGACGGAGCTCGTCTCCGATGTAGGGCTGCTCGAGTTGCAGTAGCTCACTAGGGCTGGACCAGACTATTAACAAAACGACATCGTTTTTTAACTAAGTAAAACGACTGTGTTTAACTATTGTTCCGGCTTATCCACGTAAGATTTTCAGTTGTCCATGTCATCAATTTTTCGCCGGAAAATTTGCGGAGTACCTAAATCAGATCAAATTAATAGTATAGGAATTTTCATGATACACATTGAATTTCGGTATTTAAACCAGAATTTGGTCATAGTTTAGTAATTTACATGCCATTAACCCTTTTAAATTCATCGTGTCCTCGACATTTTCGCTTAGAATCTGATTCTTTCAACCAATTATAAGGTATTATTATATAATTCTTTTGTTTAAATTAGGGTATTATATATTTCATATAATATATTTGATTAAATGACGAAATCATTTGTCAATTATATTTTTGCCTACTTGATATGTGAACTTGTTTATGTTTGTGAAAATTTTAGTTTTCTTATAGAATTCTTATATTTGTGTATTGGATACAGGAATGGCAAGCGAAACACCTAAATCAAAAGATTCAAAAGGAATAATAAAATAACTCGTTAGTTTTATTGAGGCTCGGCCCTTAGTTTGCTTCCCTGTGCTCTCAAGGGATTTTAGGTTCGTTTTTTCCTTTCTTTCAATAAAATCTTAATTATATACACAATATTATTATAAAAAAAATAACTCGTTCTTCGACAATTAATATTCAAGAAAATGAAAATTCAAGAGAGTGAGTCTCCTACAAATGAGTCACTTCAAACTCAAGAAAATTCTGTAAATTTGGGTGGTTCAAATAGTACTAATTAGAGGATAAAGAATTGAGTTTATGATATTGAACTTCTTCCTCATGACCTGAAAAAAAGAATAAGGATAATGGATTATCCTCCAAATGAACGAGATGCAGTTAGAAGAGCATATATTCTTAAAAAGCCTTGCCAACCAAAAACTCATGATTTTCCTCCAAAAAATTATGGAGATTTGCGTCGATTTAGTGCTTCTTGGTTTGAAAAATGAGATTGGCTTGAATATAGTATTGAGAAAGATATCGCATTGTTCAAGAATGAAGTTAAGATTAATATGGGGAGAGATGCATTTGTTAATTGAGGATTTAAGTCGTGGAATAAATCGGAAAGATTTCTTAAACATGTTGGTGGTGTTAAAATAGCTCACAACCTTGCTTATGAGAAATATGTAACCTTAAGAGATGGGAAAAAAAAAATCAATTCTTATTTCTTTTGATAATGCCACTAATGTGATTCAAAAAGAGTAGAAGTTTGCTTGAAAGCTTCAATTCCTTGTTTGTGTTTTCTATTAGGACAAGAGATGATGTTTCGTTGGCATAGAGAAAATGAAGAATCCATTAAAAGGTTAAATTTTGTTGAACTTTTGAAATGGTTAAAGACGCATAATAGAATGGAGTTGTTTCAAAGGTCACTTTTGAAAATGCTCCCAGCAATTGTCAATTGATATTTCCAATTATTCAAAAAGATATTATCAATTGTTGTGCTAAATAAATAACTAAGCGAATTATGGATGAGCTAAGTGATAACTATTTTGCTATATTAGCCAATGAGTCTAGTGATGTGTCCCAAATGGAACTACTAGCTCTTGTTTGCGTTGTGTTGAAGGAAAAATGGGAAAGGTAATGGAACGATATATATGTATATATATTCTGATAAAATTGAAAAAAGCTTTAAAATTTGACCTTCTTCATGCTTCATTATGTCTTCTAAATCCTCTTCTATGGTGATTGTCTATTTTGACCTCCTCAACCAATTTTGAGTGCATATAAGTGACTCAACAATTGTAGGAGTTAAAAGAACTCCTAAAAGCATTGAGCACTCTTCCTTCGGTACTAAAAACATATTCTGAGGCTATGGTAGAAATGGGGACAACTAATACATCACTAGCAAGATGGAAAAGCACCGGAACCTATGTTGATTAAGTTTTCACCAAATCAAAATATCGAAGGTTTCATCATCTGCAAATACAACCATATAACATTTAATTCATCTATTGCAGAGATTGTTCCACTTTGAACTTTCTGCCTCTTGAAACACTCAATTATAGCACGTTTTTTCAAACCTTGACATGATTCCTTGTCTTTTGCTTGTTGAAATTAATTTTAATGAAATTTTCGATCTTAAAATTCTATATTTATTTTAATTTTGAAATATATTTAATTTGGAGAAAATGTAAAGAAATTTTATAGAGTCTGATTATAAAGTTCCCTACTATGGACGAGGGGCTCTAAAATAAGGACCACTTCTATAAAGCCCCCAAACAATCTCTCAAATAAAAATATTCTTATGAATTATTGGAGTTTATAATCTTTTTGAAATAAGTTTATCCAAACACCCTATTACTATATATGTACTATCAAAGTCCCTCCCCAAATGAGAACACATCCATGCTCAATCAAAATCCCTCACCAAATAAGAACGCATCCATAAACCGGCTTATACTCGTCATAAGAAATTTGTAATGTTTTTTTTGTATAAATTATATAATTAAATAAAAAAAATTAAAACTTGCGTGACATATAATTCAAATTCAAAATTTTAAATTTTAAACATTAACCCCTTATCATTAGATCAACACAGTCGGATAAAAATTCTTAATTCTAGATTGATGCGAAAGAGGGTGCAAGATGCACGGCAAAACCAACTTATTTCCAATGTAAAGACATTGTTTGTAAAGAAATGGAAATCATCATTCCTTCTTTTTATGTTAAACTAGTATGTCTGCCCGTACCATGCACGACGAACATCGAAATTAAACGATACGTTTAAATAAATAAATATAAATATTAAATAAAATTAAAATATAAATAAATACTAAATATGTTTCAAAAATAAAATAAAATAAAATAATCAACATCAATTAATCACAAAACTCAAATTTGAAAACATTAAATTTTCAACCTTATATAAAGTGCAATGATAATTATAGTTATCAAACAATTAAAAATTATTTGATAAAATTAGCATCACTTATTATTATTATTATTATTATTATTATTATTATTATTATTATTATTATTATTATTATTATTATTATTATTATTATTATTATTATCGAGTATTACACGTCATAATAAATAAAAAAAATATTTTCATGCACAAACATAAATAAAAATTCATATTTGAAATTATATTTTTAATATAAATAACTAATTATTAATCAAAAAAGTTATATTAAAATTAATACAAAAAAAATAATTTAAAAAAGAGTTATATAATGAACCAAATATATTTTCATTCACCTATGTTACATTCTAAACCATTTTAATATAAAAAAATATGTAAAACGCAAAATGTGATATCTATTTATTTTCCCTTTAAAAATACAAAAATAAAAATAAATACATATATCGAAAAAATATATATATATATATAGAAGACAAAAAGTACGCATGTCATTAAGGAAAGAAGATTAGAAAAAAAACATTAAAGAGAGTAGAGAGGAAGGATAAAAAAATTATTTTAAAATTTTAAATTATCATAACTTATTCATTTTAAATTTATTTTTTATGATTTTGAAATTTTAAAAGGTATAAAATTTATATGAAATCGTAACAAAAAAAATTACAATATATCTATGAAATCATACTTAAACATGCTATGCACAAAAAAAAGACGATAAAACCGAAAAATAAAAGAAAATATTAAAATAAAATAGTATCTAAATGAAAAGGAAATAAGTGAAGGATATAACGAAAACAAATATAATAAATCAAATGAAAATAGATCATCAAAGAAAAAGAAGTAAAATAAGAGAGAGGAGAGAGAAAACAATTTAGTTTAAAACTTTAAATTCTAATATCTTTATTATCTTAAATCTATTTTATATTTATTATATATCAAATTAAAGCTATAATAAATTACAGTTAATCTTATGATCTTTAGTTTAATATGCATATTGAATATTTTATCATTAATCATATTATATGATTTTAAAAAAGAAAGAAAAAAAAGTAGAAGATAAAAGAAAAGAAGAAAAGAAGTTCGAATTGGAAATAAAACCTCTCCACCGCATATATAGCAAAAGTTAGTGAAAATATACTTTAATAACTAAAATTTAAAAAATAACTACTATAATTTTAAATTATGGCAAAAAAAATAGTCGTTAAACTGCTCTTTTATATAATATATAGATGATGGGTCGATTCCTGCTATTTTAGCTATATTGGCTAAATTAAGCAACATATTTCCCCACTATTACATTACATGCGCGCATCATACCTTTTGCTTCAGGTCAAGCAGAATTATCAAAATACCCTTCACCTCCGGTGGAATTCCTCCTCCACTGAGGGGTGGTTGAGGTCAAGTGTTGGAAAGTGTTTTACGGGACGAGAGAGAGAGAGAGACGCGTGTCACGAAATTATTAACACGACTTTAACGTGTCCATTATGTAGAGGACGACACTGCTACTTTACCAAAAAATTTGAAAGCTATCCGTTTTAATAATTGCTACTCATTCACCACCTTATTCTAGCCTCCTTACTAAAATGCGCCTGTCTGCGGTGTTCTCCACGTATTACTATTATTATTTAGTTATTAGAGTATAAATTCTTTAATTGTAGATCAATTCTAATCTTTAATACGAATTTTAAAAAATAAGTATAAAAAAATATATCAATTTATTAATTACCGTAACTTTAATTTGAATTCGAATGTTTATTAAAAACAACATCATGGATACATTATCTCAAAGTTATAATTTATTTTAATAAATAATTATTTATCTGTTCAAATTGAACAGATATCAAGCTATGATGTCGAAATTAAGATCAATTTCGTTCTATTTGCTGATAAAGTCATTTAAAAGATGGAAATTTTAAAATTTTATTTGGATTTAATTTATATAATTAATTTCACAGTTAATTCATTTAAATTTAAGAGTGAATTGATCCAATGTCGTTCTAATTGGGTCAAAAATATGATTCGTGTTAAAATCACCGATCAATAAATTAATATATTTATGCATCAATAATCTTAAACCTTTTAAATTATCGATCTATTTTAATTAATGTATAAATTTTGGATGCAGTGACGTTCCTAATTACGGGGTACCGATAATAGATTATTAAAACGCAATTTGTAAAAAGGAAGGAGCGTGCCTATACATACTAAGGCGCACGTTAACAAACACTACTACTAAATAGAGCTTTTTAATCTATAAAATGAATATTCTGGTTGAGCTTAGCAGCAGAGAGTGGTTCAACTTCGATGATGCATCCACGGGCGGTGGCTCACGCCACCCGCAGCGCCGCCTCTCAATGGTTAATTTCTGCCGCTTTTTACGTCTGTAAATTACATATGCATACAAAAATAACGTTATCGCGTGTTGAAACGTCGTCTATATTGCCGGAAAGATTTAATTTCTGCTCCAAATTATGTGAATGATATGCTGCAATTTGTTCAGTACAGGAAAAATGGAAGAAATCAATTAATAATATTGCCATTTTAAGTTTCATGTTTTCTTTCTTGTTTCTATTTTATTGTCAGCCTTCATCATTTTCGCTTTATTTCATATCTTCTGCTAATTAGTTAAATATTTGGTTTCTTTGGTTTGATAAGAGGGGAGTGGTGCTGATTTTTAGTAGTTTCTTCATCAAATTCATGAACTTGGTTCGTTTTTTCTGGATGCGATTGGTCGTGTGTTGTTAATTTTGGTCTTTTTTTGGGTATGTAATTAATTAATATATAGGGGGGGGGGGGGGGGGGCTTTGTTTATATGTATAATAATATAAATATAAATTTAAATTATAAATTTAAATCACGCGTTATGTTTACGTGGACACATAATAAAATGTGGAGGGGTATTATTTTCCCACAAATATCATACGTCAGGGGCCGGGGCCGTGAGAGCGCGATCACGGTCTTGCTAGTGGCACCTTTGCGTTCCATGGCGTGCTCGCGTTGGCTGGTCGTGTTGAAGCAATTAATTTTATATGCATATTTGTGTTACAATATATGTATATTTATGTTTAACTATATACATGTTATGTTTAGCAATTTGCATATTTTTTTAATCACATAAGGCTAGTATCAGGGGTTGTTCGCGCCAAAATGATAATAACATCAAAGTAATATATTTGTGTTTAACAAAATACATATTTTTGTTCAATATTATGAATATTAAAATAGCAAAAAAAAAAAAAAAACTTGTGCACGTCTAGTGAAGGCGCAGTCATGCCCATGGTGCACAACCGCGGCCCTTCGTTTAGGGAGCAGTTGCGCCCCCAATTTTTACGAAACAATAATACCCCTCTTTTGTCTTTTGCTCTAAAATGTCCTTATTTACCACATGTTATCTTTTTATGTATTCACGGGTGTAAAATGTGTAGTTCATAATTGAATTTATATATTCTCTAAGAAGGGTTCTATCAAATCCCTATACTGTGTATATGTATATGTGTGTGTGTGTGTGTTTTGGCCGTATGTTATTAAATCCTTCAATTTCAATCAAGAATAATGAATGGGACCAATGTAGAAAATTTAAATTGTATGTATCCACCACATTTTATATTACTAGTATAATCGGTCTTTTATACTTTCTTCATCCATGAAAGGTCTTAGTTTGTCATTTTCTTCGGTCTATAAAAATATATTCAAACTTTTTTTTGTCATTCATGACCCACAATTTTTAATTGGGTAAATATCATGAAAACCCCTGAAGTATATCGCTTTATCAAAAATACCATGAGACTTTCAAAATGTTATCTAAATCCTTAAACTATCAGGTTTTTATCAAATATATCCAGCATCTATTTTTCGATTACAAAAACCGTGATGTGGCTCGCCGGATGCCACAATGAAATTTATATTCTATTTTTTTTAAATGCAATGGCAAAAACGACGTCGTTTCGTACCATATAATTTAAAAAAATCACTCTGAAATTTAAAATTCACTACTATCATGTTTGAAATTCACGCTAATCACCTATAATTATGGATAGACACGATAGAATATGGTACGAAACGAAGTCGTTTTTTCTGTGTCATTTTAAAAAAATAGAATATAAATTACATTGTGGCATCCGACGAGCCACGTCACGTTTCTGGTAATCGAAAAATAGATGCAGGATATATTTGATAAAAACCTGATAGTTTGAGGGTTTAGAGAACATTTCAAAAGTTTCAGGGTATTTTTGATAAAGTGAATATAGTTCAGGGGTTTTCATGATATTTACCCTTTTTAATTTATGGGGTCCTTTCTCTCAGTAATTCTCTGTACTTTTTTTAAAAAAAGATTTGTGGAATATTTTTTTACTCACTAAATAAACAACTATTTTTTCCTAAAATTCTCGTCGTCTTCTCTTAAGACTATTTTCGTGAATGGATGGAGTAATTAACTGAAATTTTGGAATGGCACGTAGATAACTGTTGGTTTGATCTGGTAGGGATTGGCTTACTATGACATTATTTATTTATTTTTGTAAAGTTTTACGAAAGAATTTTCTAAGATGCACCAAGAAGAAGATGAAGTAATTGGGATTGACAAGACGGATTTGAGTCGAGGAAGCACATCTCGAAAGAGGTAGTAGTATTATTTTTGTGTAGAAAATGGTACATACTCCATCATAGCATATTTACACTCGATTCTTGAAATCTACGAGGATATAGGCAAAATAGCTTAACTAAGCGTTTATTATGAGGAATATGATAAATTGATAAAATATAAAATTATTTAATTCAAAGTAATTTGAAATATTTTTATAAATTTATCAAATCATGTATAATTTATAATATATGCTCTCTTTGTCCCATAAAAACATATACAATTTTCATTTTTCGTTCGTCCCATAAAAACATGCATAGTCCATTTATAGTAATAATTCTTCCACTATACATCACAATCAATGTGGGCCCATCACACTACACTTTACATGATTTCTTAAAACTCGTGTCATCTCATATTGAAATTAATTTTAAATTAATTTAAAAATTGAGTAGCAAATTTGTGATTATAATAAAATTAAAATTTATTTGTAAATTATATATTTTTATTTACTTTTTCATTGATTTCTTATTTTTCTATTTTATTTCTTTTCTAAAATTATGAAATTTGTCTAATTATAGAATATTCGATATCATCAAATTAAAGATAATGACAAGAGCTTTAATTTGATATATATTATGTAAATATTGAATTTCAAATGTAAAAGGTATATTTATTTAAATATTAGTAAAATTTAAGAAAATTTTCTTTCCTTTCTCCTTTTTTTGAATAAATCTTTTTTTTTTCATTTTTTCTATTAACATATATTAATTTCTTAATTGTTTCTTTCTTTTTTTTTAAATATTAATTTTTATTATTGCGAATTCGTCATTATTTTTTATTTTTCTAGCCCACCTCAATATATATATATATATAGATATATATATATGAAAATAAAAAATCTATAATTTGATTGAAAAAAAGTCCATATATATCTATAAATAAATCTCGGTTTACTTAATATTTTTTTGGTGTTTGGAGACAGGTTACGAGGGCATTGAAGATTATATGTGGGTATAGTGGTTGGTGAATAATTATAATCATTGCAACGGCGGAGCCCAGCATTATGGATATCATATAACCGGAGGCAAGTCATTTTGGCTAATATTATGTTATCATTATTATAATTTATGAGTGATATTTGTAATTAAATATAGTTACAATGATTTATTTTCCATTGGGAAATTTTCGAAAGAGCTAGTTTCATGCTCATTATGTGCATATACCGAAAAGATGGTGAGACGTCGACGTCGGTGTGCAATTTCATTTGGATGAATTTTTACTGCTGTGGATCATCGATTTAATTCTCCTAAGTTTTATTTTACTCTTGTTAGATCAATGTGATGATCTTTGAGCTACCTGTATGTTCAACATTAAAATTTGATTCTTCAAGAAATCGACTGGGATCAGTTTCGTTTATCTATTTGAAGAATATTCATGCACAGATCAATTTGTGTTTCGATTGTCAATTAATTAGTTGACGATTAATGCTGTCAAATTTAAACGAATCATTATGGGGTGCCTCGTTGCATTAATTAATGCCTATGATTAAAAGTTCAAGTTCAAAACCTTTAAATTTGATTTACAAAGAAAATATTGTAGTATTACTTTTCTCGCAATTTGATGTCGATCAGCTCATTCGTGTTACAACTTCATGTTTCCAGGACTTGTCAACATGTGATTGTTTGTAGCTTACGTTACAATTTTATAATTTTGTTGCTAATATGCGACGTGTTTCTTAGTTTTCAATAGGATTCTAGAGGAGTCGAGTCAAGTCAAATACTAACAAGTTCGAGCTCGAGTCAAGCCAAATACTAATAGGTTCGAGCTTGATTAGTTTAAATATTTGGATGTTCGATCTCGATCTGAGCTTCTATTTTGTTAATCGAGCTTGAGTTTGGTTCAAAATTAATTCGAATTCAATTTGGGTGATATCATAATGTCGAATTTGAATTTGAGTTCGGCTCTTTAAATGTTCGTATACATGATATTCGAGTTCAAATTCGTTAAAAACTTAGAAATTTTTTATGAATGTTCAAAATGTGCTCTTGATCTTAATTAATACTCCTTTCTATTTTTAATATAAGTTGTTGAAGTGTTTTGCATTTTTTACGTGTATTAACCTAATTTAATGTTAATTTTCACAATAATTACGGATAAATTTAATTGAAAAAAATAAAAGAAGTATGAATGGAAAGAAAGAAGTTTGATTGAGAAAAAAAAAAGAAGTGTGAATAGGATGAGAAGAAGCCAGCCGTAAACATGAGACAATTAACAAGGGAAGGGCCAAAATAAGAGCATTTCTTAAGATATAAAATAAGAATCATTTTCAGCCCTTAGATCATCAAGATCTACGGTCGATTCGTAATCCTGTTGGATGGATTTATGATCCTGAGTTCGAATCCCAAAGGTAGCAAAAATTTATTTTTCACAATTCATACCTTTATACAACGAATTCATACGTAATCTATATAAAATTCATACATTAAAAATTGCTCTTATTTCTTATTTTAAGATGTGCTATCACGGTAGCCCACCCCTATTAAGGCTAATAAATAAGGTTAATTTTGGTAAATATATCTAAAAAGTCATATAAAACAACATTAATGAAAATCATCAAGAAGTCATATATTGAGGACGATAGGGAGTATGTTATTTGAGCTCGATTTATTTAAGGCTTGTGCACTAATTTGATTGAAGGCTCGATTGAAAGTTCGTGAAATTATTTTTACTCAAAATAAACATGCTATTATGTGATTGTATTTCCTTAACAGGAATAAACTAAAATTCATCTTTCACAATGTCCGGGGACTTCTTAAGTTCTGACACTTTAGTAGCAAGGCCATGCTTGATCCTCCATTGATGATTAATTTTGGCATTTTTAAAGTTGAGATTATTTTCCAGAGCCTGGAGTTGTTTTTTTTTTTCTTTGAGGAATGAGCCTAAAAGTTTTCAATGACATAAATTTGGCTATTTTCTAGTAGATGCATAAACCTATTTTTTAATTATGTAAAAATGGTAGCTTGAATTTTATTGCTCTGTACATAAAAAAAAAAGTTATTTATAGATTGTATAGATAAGGCATGTGCTAAAAAATAACAATACTGAAAGAATTGTAAGAAGTTATTGGAGTGTATTTTAACAATTACTATTTCATCACCTACAATCATTTTAATTCATTCCCGACTTGTTATGTTCTTCTAAATCCACCACAATCGAAGTATTCTGATCACCTCAAGCTTGTTTCTTGTTTCCCATTTGTGGCATTCAAATGAATATGTTTATTTGATGTTGACGTCTTCTATGCTTAAGATAAGAATATAAAAAGACAACATATTAACATATTAACAAAGAAGAAATAATGCAATGGTTAAGTCTATCGAATGAGTGATCACATACACATCCCCAAATTAAATTCAAATATCATAGAATGAAATACCAATGAAAATAAGCACATGAAATTTCATCTACGAAAAATCAGAACTTTTAGAATCCTAATACAGTAGCCATATCATTTACTTTTGATTTCCTTTTATTATGTCATTAAGAGAGTTGAACATAATGGGGTTTCTTTTCTTTGTCTCTAGAGAGGATAAATAAAGCATTTCAAATTACATGGGTAAGGGTCTCGTGAGATGTTATATATTTATGTATTTTGAATTTTCTTAATAAAATAACATGTTCAACAATATTAAAAGTTGGATTATATATTGTTAAGAAACTCTCGACTTCAGAAATTTTGGCTAGGGAAGTAACTACTGAAATGGGAAGCAATCAAAATTCTTGTTATGGTTTATCTGGGAACTTAAGTATCAAGTTGTATATATTATTGGTATAATGTCTTAAGGAAAAATAATTTAGGCCAACGCCAAACCTGACAGTAAATTGCTTAAATTCCTGTTACAGCTTCTCAAATACGTTCATCGTCTCACGACATCCTCATATATAAGAATATTATCATTTGATTTCATACAGAATAAAAAACTTCTTCATTAAACAAAGTCAAGTATTCCACAAGTCTATATATTCACAGTGCGCAATTCTGACCAAAAATTCATCATTAAACGAAGTAAAGTCTTCGGAAAGTCTATATATTCGTGGTGCGCAGTTCTGACCAAATCTTATCCTCTGAAAATAATTTATATGAGTAAATCCAACTAAAAAAATTATTTAGATTATGCACGAGCAATCATAATCTCACCGAAAGAGAATGGTACGCGAATATATGCTAGAATTCCAGTTACGAGTATCCATAACCAAACCAATTGACAATAAGATTTTTTTATATTAGATTTGATTAGATCCTTTTTTAACAGATCCATTTAATAAGTTAACTTTTCTGTTAAATATATACCATTTCATTATTAAATTAAGTTCCACATCATCATACCTCTTCTAAAACATAAAAAAAATCCACATCATATCTTCCATATCATATTCTAATAAAAGATTTTGATAAATTATTATCAAAATACTTAATTATTCCAAACACATGCCTCTCTATAAACAAAAAGAAAAGAAAACCTATACGTAGATATGGCAATCGCTGTATTTCATTTTCTGAGCCTAATGATTTCTGGTTCATAATTAACTAGAAATTTTGTCATAGAGCAAACAATTCATAGGTATGTTTAGTGTATTGTTTATGCTCTTGATATAGAATATTTATGATCAGTGCTTGGTATCTTGAGAGGTTATTTACAATAAAAAATTTAGATAATAAACCTTAATTAGCTCCAAGCTTTCGACCATAATACATTATAACTGACAATTAATGCAATGCAGACAACAATTTTGTCCTTAAGTTTTCTCTTACGCAGTGTACATAGATGAGCTTGTAGCCGTTGAAATAAAAGTCTCTATTTTTAACGCATGAACATCGTCTTCTGCCACCAGTTTGGAATTTCATCGAACAGGTTGTGTGCGTTGTAGCTAGTTGTGGTTTGGCTCGATTTCATCGTGTTAAAAGACTGGAAAAGAAGAATTTATATGATCAAATCATGTATCACTGGAATAAAAGTGATATCATGAGTCTCCCAAGACAAAAAGTTTGATGTTTTCTTAGAATTGAATGTTTGATGTTTCTGATGAGTTTCTCACAGCAAACTTAATTTGTTTATCTTCCAATTCCTTTAAAATATAATGTGGAATAAGTTAGAGTCATCATTTAATAATAATTAATGAAGTGAACAACTTAAATAATACTAATATTGAAGTGGTATATATTTAACAGAAAAATTAACTGACCAAATGAATATGTTAAAAAAGAATCTACTAATATAGAATATAAATGTATAATACTTTTAAAATCGCGCAGACGCCCGGGCCGCACCGTTTCCTTCTCTGCCGGATCTCCACAGCCATCGCCGTTTCCGCCGTTTCCGCCGAGCCCCCGCGCCGCTGCCCGCCGCGCGCCGCCCTACTGCCTGCGCCGCTGCCTGTGCCTCCCCGGATCCGCGCCTCTGCTGCCAGCGCCGGATTCGTCCACTACCAGCGCCGGATCCATCCGCCATCCGCGACCAGTCGCCGCCGGTTTCAGCGCAGACGCCCGGGCCGCACCGTTTCCTTCTCTGCCGGATCTCCACAGCCATCGCCGTTTCCGCCGTTTCCGCCGAGCCCCCGCGCCGCTGCCCGCCGCGCGCCGCCCTGCTGCCTGCGCCGCTGCCTGTGCCTCCCCGGATCCGCGCCTCTGCTGCCAGCGCCGGATTCGTCCACTACCAGCGCCGGATCCATCCGCCACCCGCGACCAGTAGCCGCCGGTTTCAGCGCAGACGCCCGGGCCGCACCGATCAGCCTCCTCCGTCAGCAGCGCTGCAAGTTTGTAGCAGACGTCTTCTCCAGCTACATCAGTCCGGCAGCAGCAGTGCGATTCTTGAGCCTTCACAGCAGCAGCCAGCAGATTCGCAGCCCTGAGGTCTCTGCCGGCCCACCTTCGCTCACAGATCCGCCGCCCAGAAGCCCATTCCGGCCACGCCCAACGCACCGTGCCACTCACCCACGACCAGTCGCCACTGCTGTCACGCCGCTTTGTCCCAACCGAACGGGCAGTCAGTCCTACCTCTTTTAAAGCTAAGTTCTACTACCTTATCTCGGGTGATGTTCAGTTGATATGGAGGCGAACTGAATTGAGCAATTGAGACAGCAAATTACCTTGAATGTTTTCAAGCAGATAGGTTGTTGTTGGGGTTGAATGTATTGTAGAATAACTGAAATGAATTGAAGGTGCCATGTTGAAACGAAATGAAGGAGATTGGAACTGAAATTAGCAAAGTTAAGGACAGAGCTTACCTTGCAGTTGTTTTGTTTGATTGATGTATTGTTCGTTGTAGTTCATTAATTCCTAAAACCGGTGATTTTCTCTATAATGGAGCCTAGAGAGAGGGAGAAAGAATGGAGAGAGGTGAGAAAAAGAGGGATTGATCCCAAACATGTCGAGAGAAAACCAGCAAGAAGCTGGAACCGGAATACTTTGAATGGGAGGAGAGATTGGAGTTCGAATGAACGTGAAGGCACTACAACCTTTTTCTTTAACAACATCCCAGAGGATTGCAGCCTAGATTTTCTAAGACGTAAGTTCGAGACGGTTGCGAAGACGGTGGATGTATACTGCCCAAGGAAGAGAGATCTTCGGGGAAGACCGTTCGGTTTTGTTCGATTTCAGAAGGTGGAGAGGTCTGAGACTTTACTAGAGGACCTCAACAAACTCTGGATTGGCAGTTATAAGGTTAGAGTTTATAAGCCTAAATTCGAAAGGGATGTTGAGAAGAGAAGGAATGAGCAGAATAGCGTCAAAGAAAAAAAGTTGAAACAGATCCAGCCATGCACCATGAAGGTGTATAACAGGCACGCAGGTGTCTCGTTTAAGGAAGCTCTTACAGGTGCTAAAGATGATAAAGAACTTGATGTCGAGACCTTTCAGTTCCAGACGACAGAAGAAGACTTGGTTTGGCTTAATGGGGCTTTTACAGGTTACATTAAATCTGAGTTTCTCTGGGAAGAAGTTCAAGAGGAAATAAATAGTGAATGCGCAGGTTGTTTAAAGTTGAAATCCCTCGGTGGCAACATGGTCCTAATCCAAAGCAGCAATGAGCAGACGACCGAGGAAAATCTCAATAACCTCAACGAATGGAGAGACTTCTGGTTGCAGTGGTGGAGGCCTTGGAAATCTGTGGATATCAACTATCAAAGAGTTGTCTGGACTAAATGGACCGGAGTTCCGATACATGTTTGGAATTCCCGTTTCTTCAGTACGGCAAGCGCGAGGTTCGGGTTGCTTCTGAAAATTGAAGAAAAAACAAGAATGAAAGAGAGGCTGGACGTGGCTTTTATACAGATGTCTACTGGGTTCAACTCTATTGGAAACATCCTCAAATGTAAAATTGATGGTGCTTCGTTCCAAATACGGGTGGAAGAAATGCCCGATAATTTCGTTTCACCGGAGGAGGAGGAGAGGTCTTTGGACGAAGATGCTGACTCAGAATGTTCTTTACAAGATATCTCACAGTCTCCGGCGAAGGCTTCCATCGTCGAGTCAGAAACAGAGGACGGTGAAGGAAACGAGTCGGTTACTCAAAAAAACGGCGTCTCGGAACTTGAGACGAAGGTGGTGGAAACTAATGGCCCGTTCCCACATTACTCTGGCAAAGATAAAGTGAGACAAGTCCAGATGGTTTCCTCCAAAGGGACTGATAAATCGTCTTCAAATGAGCCAGAGAGTAGAGAAACAGAGATCAGCGAAGGGAGTAGAAACGAGAAAGAGAAGGAATTTCAAAATGAACTTGAGGGGGAGGAGTGCGATCCCTCGAGGGTACCAGATTCTCTCACTGAGGGGGTTGTTTATAAGAAAGGAACGGCGAACAGAAGAGGAGGAGGTTCGAGGAAGAAAAATAATAAATCAAAAGCCGCCGAAAATCAGCATCAAGTTTGGGGCAATTTCATTGCTGATATTGAATCAGAGGGTGAGATGGGCAAGAATGGAAGCGGCTCGCGATCTACTGAGGCGGATTGGGAGAATTCGGACATAGATGAAGACACAAGAACATGGCTCTTTGCCAAGAAGTTGGGTTTGTCGAGCAATCACCAAGACGCGGTCATGATCGACCAATTGAAGGAGCAAAGAGCGAAGGCAGGAGATCCGAAGGTCGTGGGTGATATTGAAACAGGTTTTTAATGAATATTTTATCTTACAACATTAGAGGCTTGGGGAGTTCCATTAAACAGAGCGATATCGGAGAATTGGTTAGGAAAAATGCTTTAGATTTTTGTTTTGTTCAGGAAACCAAAATGGAAATTTTCTGTTCCCCAATGTGTGATAAGTGGTGGGGGATGAGTAATTTTGATTGGGCTGTGAGGGAGTCAGAAGGCAGATCGGGTGGAATACTATCGGTCTGGAACAAGGATAAGTTTGTGGCAACTAGTAAATGGAACGTGATGGGGGCTGTTATTGTTAATGGGATTTGGCTACAAGGAGGCCTGCATTGTTGTTTTGTTAATGTGTATGCGCCCATGGGAACCACCGAAAAGGAATCTTTGTGGGATACATTACAGCTCATTGCTCTTCAAAATAAAGACTCGTGCCTGTGTTTTCTTGGCGACTTCAACGCAGTGCGTGATTCGGGAGAAAGGGTGGGGAAAGGTGCTGTCTTTAATCAAGCAGATGCAAGGTCTTTTGACGCTTTTATTAGGCAAAGTAATCTGATGGAAATCAGAACACAGGGAATAAAGTTTACGTGGTATCAACCTGGTGGAGGATGCAAGAGTAAACTAGACAGATTTATGGTCAACAAGAAATGGATGCAGGAATGGCCGGACACAGTCGGAAGGGGGCTTCAGAGATCAGTGTCGGACCATTGTCCGATCTTCCTGACTACAAAAACCAAGAACTGGGGACCCAAACCTTTTAGGTTCCTTAATTCTTGGCTCTCCCACCCAGATTTTTGCGCGTTGGTAAGGAAATCTTGGGATGAAGCTAAGATTGAAGGATGGAGTTGCTTTGTGTTCAAAGAGAAATTGAAATTGGTGAAGAGTGCGTTGAAAGAGTGGAATATGAGGATTTATGGCAATATTGAGCACGGCTTGACAGATCTTAAGGATGAACTTCAGGAGCTGGACATTTTTGATGACACCTTTGGTCTTGAGGAGAGTGACACAATCAGGAGAAATGAATTACGAGCAAAGATTTTCCTTAAATCCAAAGAAAAATGTAGTCTTCTCCAACAAAAGGCGAAAATCAAATGGGTCAAGGAGGGCGATCTGAATACTAGTTTTTATCACAAAGCAATTGTTGGGAGAAGAAAGAAGAATGAAATTGCAGGGCTTGATGTTGGGGGTTGCTGGATCGAGGATCCAAAGATCATTAAGGAGAACGTCAAAACGTTCTTCGAGAATCACTTCAAGAAGACGCCGCGCGTCCTACCTATGATATCGGGAGATTTCACTGCTCGGAAAATTTCTGCAGCAAATAATGCGGAGCTGATCAAACCTTTTTCAGAATCAGAAATTAAAGAGGCCATTTGGAGCTGTGACGGTGACAAGAGCCCGGGACCGGATGGCTTTAACCTCAAGTTCTGGAAAGCGTCATGGGAGATTATCAAGAAAGATTTTTTAAAGGTGATGACTGAATTTCACTCCAATGGCAAAATCCATCGGGGATGTAAATCTTCATTCATCGTTCTCATTCCTAAAAAAGAAGGAGCTTGCTCACTTGAGGAGTTTAGGCCTATTTCACTTATTTGTAGCCTCTACAAAGTCATTGCGAAGGTTTTGGCGAATAGGATGAAACAGGTCATGGATTCAGTTATTTCGGATAATCAGAGTGCCTTCATTGGCGGCCGTTACATCCTAGATGGAGTGGTGGTTCTAAATGAAGCAATCGCGGAGGCTTCTAAGAAGAGAAAGGGGAGGATTATCTTCAAGGTGGATTTCGCGAAAGCCTATGACTCCGTTGAGTGGGATTTCTTGGATTTAATGCTTGAAAGAATGGATTTTGAGCCATTATGGAGGAAATGGATCCGAGGTTGTATCTCCTCGGCAACGACGAATATTTTGGTAAATGGATCTCCATCTGGTGAGGTGTGTTTAGAAAGAGGATTACGGCAGGGGGATCCGCTTTCCCCGTTTCTCTTTCTTGTTGCAGCGGAGGGGCTCCACTCTTTGATTACGAGAGCTGTTGAGAAGGAGCTGATTAAGCCGGTAAAGGTAGGAAATGATGACATTTCAATTCCGCACCTCCAATACGCCGATGACACGGTCTTCTTGATGGAGGATGATGAAAGAAATGCAGTGGCAGTTAAAATGATTCTAAGAGTGTTCCAGCTACTATCAGGGCTTGCCGTCAATTTCAAAAAATGCTGTCTCTTCGGAGTTGGGGTCGAGGAGGATACGATCGAGAGGATGGCGGCTGTTTTGGGCTGTGAGGTGGGCTCCTTACCTTTCAATTACCTCGGTATTAAAGTGGGCAGCAAGGGTAAAAAGGTTGCTGATTGGAAATACTTGGTTGAGAAGGTCAGAAAGAAAATCGATTCGTGGAAAAATGGGAAGTTCTCTCTCGCGGGCCGTGTGACCTTGGTGAAGGCTGTGCTTCAATCCATACCGATTTATCAGCTCTCTTTTACCTGTTTACCAAAATCAATTGTGAGTTCTCTAAATGCTTTACTTGGTAATTTTCTGTGGGGAAGGGGTGCTAGTAAAAGTGCGATTGCTTGGGTGAAGTGGAAGGTGCTTTGTGCTTCAAAAGATGAAGGAGGCTTGGGGCTTAAAAATATTGAGTGGTTTAATCAGGCACTAGTCGTTAAATGGTTGTGGCGGTACCTTACTGGAAGGGACATGCTTTGGGCAAAAATTGTTAGGTCCATATATGGTGAGGTTGAGTGGGGAGAGACAGGTATGGAAAATGCGGGGAAAGGTAGATTTAGAGATGGGTGGTGGCCGAAGATCGTTTCTGCGGCGGGAGGGGCGAGCAATTTTTGGTTTGTTCAAAATTTGAAGCCAAAGGTGGGGGATGGGAAGACCTTTAAATTCTGGACTCAGTGGTGGGTTGGTCAAAAGCCGTTGAAGTTTACTTTTCCTAGACTTTTTCAGTTGAGTGCGAATAAAGAAGCTGCAATCTGTGAAGTTGGGGACTGATACTGGATGGTGTTGGGATTTAAGGTGGAGAAGAGAGCTGTTTGAGAGAGAGAGGGAAGGAGTTTCGGAGCTGCTTAGCCTTGTTTCTGGTACAAATCTGTGTGCAGGTAACAAGGACGGATGGACATGGAATGGCGACACTGGGAGAGGCTTTACAACCAAGTCCGCTTATGAAGCTATTAAAGATCAAGCAAACGAGACTACGGAGGCGGTGGAGGAAACTGATACGAGTACGAAGGTGTGGAAGATCCCTATTCCAAACAAAGTCAAGCTTACCGCATGGAGAATTTTGAAGAACAGAATTCCGACGTGTGACAACCTCTTGAGAAGAAATGTGATGTTGTGTGAGGTCGAGGTGGGATGTAACGCCTGTTTTCATCGGCAGGAATCCACGAACCACGTGTTGATCCACTGTCCAAAGACCTCAAAGGTATGGGAAGCAATCTTTCAATGGCTCGGTGTTAGCATGGCGCAGCCATATGACGTGCACTCGCACTTCCAGTTCTTTACTAGTTTGAGTGGCCGGAAAAGAAATAAGAAGCTCTTGATGGCTCTTTGGTGTTGTACTACTTGGCTTATTTGGAAAATGCGGAATGAGAGTAGATTTGAGAACAAAAGATGGGAGAGTGCAAACTTGTTTGGAGAAATCAAAGCTAGAGTGTGGAGTTGGGGTAGAATTTTTGGTTTTGTTAATGATGGAGTTGGGTTTCATAGGTGGATGTCGAATGATGAATCCCCGATGATTTTGTAATCTTCTTGGTACTACTGGTGCCTTATCGTTCTATAATATTTACTTTCCTTATCAAAAAAAAAAAAGAATATAAATGTATAAGGATCAAATAAAACACTTCTTAAAAAATCAACTATTATGGTCACAGTTTCACATAACCACATATAAGAGCACCCGCAGTGGTGCCCCGATAGGGGGTCTCGAGTCACCCCGCATATCGAGTCGCCCGCTGCAACCGAAGGCGCCTCGATGGGGTCCCGATAGAACAGGGCAGCTCCGATAGAATTTTGGCCAGGCGCGTGTTTTTTTTAAAAAAAATCAAATTAGAATGAATTTGACCGTTGCTGCTTTTCTTTTGTTTCATATTCACGGATCACGGTCATTCGACCGTTTGATTTTTTTTTTTCCTTTTTTCTCTTCCATAAATTTGCCTATCTTCTTCTTCTTCTTCTTCACCTCTCTTCCATAATCTTATATCTTCTCTTTCAATTTCTCTCCAAAAAAAAAAATGGATCCATACAATTCCAATTGGTACGACTCAAATTAGATTTCCGACCTCTCCGGCGGAGATGATTATCATCCCAATTTGGCTGATATCAACTTGGAGGAGGAACCTCGTCCAAGCGGCGACGAGGATCCACCGGTCGCTCACAGTGCGTCGAAGCCCAAAAAAAGAGGGCGGCGGAAGGCTATGGCCTTCAAGGAGAAGGCGCTGGCGAGAGAGCCGAAGGAGGGAAGGGCCACTCGACACACATACACCCTCGAGGAGACGGACCTTATTGTCCGTGTTTGGGCGGAGGTGACGAACGACGTCATCCGGGGTGTCGATAAAAAAGGCGAGGCCTACTGGGGCCGGATTCTCAACCGCGTTAACAGCCTCCTCGACGCCGCCTTCAAGCCCCGCCAAATAAAGGGACACTTCACCCGAGTGGCCCAGAATGTGAAGTAGTGGGAGAATGTTTGGGTGAAGGTTTGCGCGAAGTGGCCTTCCAGCCATTCCGATGACATGCTCCAACAAAAGGCCCAAGTCATGTTCCAAGCAAGGAGCCCAACTAACGGCCCCTTCAACTACTAGAATGCATAGAGGATGCTCCGGATCAATCGGAGGTTCAAGTCCATGTACCTTGAGGGCGACGTCCATTCCTCTAAGTGGACGAAGACGTCGGAGACGGGCAACTTCACTACCTCGGCGTCGGGCGAGGAGATCACGTCTTCCCGGCCGATTGGAAATAAGGCGGCGAAGGCAGCGGTGAGAGCGGTGAAGGGGAAAGAAAAGGTGATGCAAAGCTCCAGGCCTCCACCCGAATACGTGGAGAGGATGGACATGTCGGACGAGAACATCAAACAAATGATGGCCGAGGTCGCCAAGTCGAACAAACTCCTGAAGCAGATGCACGACGACCGGATTTTATTCGTGAAGACCGACGACATGAATCCAGAAACCCTCGTCCTCCACAAGTAGCGTTGCGCGAAGATCATCGCTAGGATGAGAGAAGCTGGAGATCTTTAGGATTTTATGTTTTTAGTTTTTAATTAAGTAATTTTAAATTGTGTCTTTATGTTTTTTTTTTAAATGTAATCTTTAGGATTTTTAAAATTAATGAAGTTTAATTTGAAGTAAATTGTGTTATTTAAATTTCTGCAATTAAAATTAAATGAAAAATACAATAATCAAAACTGAAAAAATCAGGTCAGCTATCATGTCATCCCACTGCAGCCTCACTGACCCAATGTGGTCCCCCCTCTATCAGGTCACCCCCCACTGCTGATGCTCTAAGAATCGAGCATACGAATTTGTCCTATTCATTCATTAGCCACAACCATTTAATTCTAGCATAGCAATTAACAATATGCCCTACAACACAATTAAAATCGAGCCTACATAAAATTTGAGGGAAAAGCTGTTACTTGAAGATTGAAGAGTGAAGGATGAAGCAAAGGCTGGAGACGGGGCGGCGGGGTGGATGCGACATAATTTAAAGTGAAGTAATAAATTATTCTAAAAATCTAGGTTATAAAGTTTTCATCGTTAAAAAATTATCTAAATGATTGTATATACTTCCAAATTTTGTTCTTTCTAAAGTAGAGCCCTAATCATTCTATATTTATAATTGTAATCTTTCCTAATAGAATACTTATAATGGCAGCGACGATAATGGCGATTTCTAGCCCTACGGCCAAGTGATGCGGTAGGGCAGCCATTAGTGGTGGCCGACGAATAGAAGCAGACAATGTCGATTGCGGGAGAAATCGCTGCTAAAAGGGTTTGAGGAAAGGGGAATGGTGAAGATGGATTTAGTGCGGCGCCAAAGCTTAAGGGCTGATGGCTTAGCAGAAAATGCGACCAATCATCTCTTCCAGATGATGTATACAAATATCTGGGAAGTAATCATACAAAGTATGAGTTAGAAGAAGCAAAATTGTACCGCAAAACAGAGAGAAGAATAAGATAGCACGGCGACCGCCATTGTAGGAAAATTATGATAAATAAGCGTGCATTTTGTTGTTGTGGAATTGAACGTTTTTGATGTGTGTGCGATTGCGGCAACGACAACGAGAAACCGGCGCCAAAAGGGTTTGAGGAAAGGATTAGAGGAAGGGAAATGGTGAAGATGGATTGGGCCCTGGAGCTAGAGCATCGGAGGAAATGAGGCTAATCATCTCTTCCGGATGAGGTATACAAATATCTGGACAATAAATCATACAAAGTAGGAGTTAGAAGAAACAAAATTGTACCGCAAACAGAGAGAAGAATATAATACGATGACCGCCATTGTAGGAAAATTAGGAGAGATGTGTGTGCGTTTTTTGGTGTGGAATTGGAGGTTTGGTAGTTGAAATGAAAATTAAGAAGAGAAATAAAAGAATCATAAAATAGGAGACACGTAGATAAATAATAAAGCCACATAGATCTATAGTATTAAAATCAAAAGCTCTAGAATTACAGAGAAATTAAAATAAAAATTGTGATGAAGCCAAATAAGAGAATGAAATATGGAGATGCCATAAATAACTAATCATATTATATAATGATAGCTTTTGCAATACAATAATTTTTCAAGTTAAATATGAAGCATAAAACTTGGAAGCCCACTTGGTTGTTTGTCCATCAAGCTCGCTAACCATCTCACCCATGCGATCAAACTCAATTATCCAAAAATCAAAATTTATTAACAATTTATGGGAAAAATAGATACTCCTCCCGTCCCTCAAACATCTTTCTCTCTTTTCATTTTGGTCCGTCCCCAAAATATCTTCCTAATCTACTTTTGGAAATGATTGCACTCACTATTACTTTTACAATCTTCACTTTTTGTGGGACTAATTTTCTACTTATCAAATACACAACTAACTTTTATTAAAACCCGTGCCACCCTCCCTTAGGAAGATGTCTAGGGGGCGGAGGTAATATAACTCATTAGTTTTTCTTCCTTGCCAACCTTATCAAAGTTAACAACACAAAAGAGATAGAGCTGGTCTCCCTTGAGAGAGATCTCGTCATACGGTCGGGTCAAATTTGGGCCCATGTTTGCGTCCATTCCACTCGCCTAGATCCGTTGTCACTTTTTTCTTTTTCTTTTTTTTCATTTCTGCCCTATTCCATTTAAATACTATATGTAAATAATACTATTATTAACAACAAATGATACTTATACTTTTACTAACAATAATAATAATGAAATTATTCATATAAAACATGATATGAAATGACAATTTTCTTAAATGAAAATAATATTTTTGTGAAAAGCAAATGATTAATGAAAATAACAAATAGCATTTAAGCTAGTGCACTATACTTCTCGTATCAATGTTTAATCCTTGACTCAATCGTGGATCAGCTCTTAAGCCACAAGCAGGAAGCACAATTTTTATCATTCTTGAAACCACTTTCACTTTCCAGTTTCCACTAGCACAATTTCAACTAGCATATCTTTTGTTTTCGTATATCATGAATTGTCCAAGGAGGATTTAACACTGAGAATTTGGTAGTTTCATACTCTCTTGCCTATGATTAATAATTCATCCATTCAATTCTAGCCCATTACAATCAATTAGAAATAGAGCAGAGGCAAAGAAACCAAAAAACCCTAAACAAAAGCTCCCCTAATGCAGGAGTATGAGAGATAGAAAGTTCCCTAACACAACAAGAATAGGAAGAGCAGGGTTAGAAAACACGTACCTGATAAGGGGTAAGGAGAGCAATCAAGATGCAAATGATACAAATCAAAGCACCCTTCCAACATAAATTTTATCAAAAAAAATTCCAAAAGTTTCTATTCAGAAAAATAAGAGATTACTTGTAAAGATTTTTGATAAAATCGAAAAGCTAAATTTATAATCAATTCTAGCACATTATAACCAATCAGAAAGAGTAAAATCAATAATTTTCAGTTAAAAATCAATTTTATGATTCTGAAAAATTGAAGGGAATAAATTCTAACAAGTACCAAAGAAAATGTAGCAATATCTGAAATGAAATTTGATCTTCTTAAGACATCGGAAATGATGGAGATCTTTAGCGTCGATGAAGAAGAAGAAAAGACAAAGAGTTGAAGAGAAGAGTTACGAGCATAAACAATTTTATTTCTCAAAATTTTTAAAAAGTAACAAATTGAATTATTGAATTACCTTCAAGCATAAATTAATTTATTACTCAAATCAAATAATTTAGTACTCAATTTATAATGAATTCAATTAATTAAATCTTTTCGTAAAGCTTCAAAAAAATCTAATCAAACATGGGCTAATAGCAATAAAATGGGGCAGTGAACAAATCATCCTTAAAATCCTAAAATAAAGCCCATAAAATAAATCATAAATAAAATAGCAGGTATAACAAGTTCCAGAGGTAGGCCGCCCTTCCAAAAATGGAGAATGCTCTCAGCTGCACCTCTTGTTCTCTGCTACCTGTCACTCCCGCCTCCCCTCTCTCTCTTACCCCCTCGTCTAAACTCACATTTTTGGTACTCTCTTCTCGACGCTAATTCCTCTGTGTGATTGAAAGTTTGTTTATTCTGTTTCTTCGTAATCATTCGCCTCTTTTAATCTGCCGTTACCAGAGATTAAATCGCGCAAGCGCCGCGGAAGAGCAGCAGCGCCGGAGTAAATCTTTAGTGATTAGGAATGGTTTCGGCTCGGATGAGAATGGACAGCTTAACGGGTTCCCGAATATACCCAACAAGATTTTCATGGAGGAGGTGCTTTCTGCTCTCTTTCCATTTCCCCTTAATTGTTTTTGTTTTTTAGCTTTGTTATTTTGATTCGTCTTTTTGTGAACTCTTTGGAATTTGGGTTCGTGTGGTTCCGTCGACTTTTCAGTTTCTTGCTTCATGAATTTAAGAATTAGAAGAAGTTTATTTAGTAATTATAGGTTTTTGGGTTTTTTATTGTTTGTTTAATTTCAGTTTTTTGGTGGTGAGAAAAAAGAAACATTAACAGGAGGTTCCCCTCTTTGTTCGTTTCTGTGAATTAGTATTATTTTTTCATGCTGCACTATCATTAATTCTCTGTAGACTTATCTTGCTAAATTCTTCAGGTCATTGGAGCAGAGTATGGCGAAGGTTTTGAGACATTTAGACCCGAAGGTCCCCTTAAAGTCGATGTTGTAAGTTTTGTGTGTACATTTTGTCATCACATATCATTCTCTACGATTCACTTTTCAGTTAAAATTAATGGGTTTGTATTGTTGGTATCATACTAGGATTTTTTAAATGACAGAATGCAAGAAGGTTTCCTCCAACGAATTCGCTATGCCATGAAGCCTGATGAAGCCTATGGCCTCATATTCTCTTGGGATGTTGTGGTAAACTTTTGAGTTATAATCATGAGTATTTGGTAAATGCTGTTTTTATGTGCTACTACCATTTGTGGTTATTCCACATTCCTGAAAGATGTTGTTTTGCAACAGTATGTGTACATGTATTTGACTCATATGTACTTTTTGCAATGAATATAGAAAGTTCATTTGTTTATCTATGAAGATCCAGTCACAATTTTGTGCGTAAATTGTTCTTTTGTTATTATCTGTATGAATATTATTCTTCTGGTGGGTTGTACTTCAATGAATCTTTAGTTGCTAATGGTAATGGTGGTGCGAATGTCTAGACACGAACCAATGTGAACCTGAAAGACCATGAAGATGAAGTAAATTATATGTCATGTAATTAAATAATTACCGCTGCTGTAATTCACACTCTTTCCTAAATCATAATAAAATAACTTTGTCTTACCTAATCAAATGAATGTTGCTGTTACACCACTTTTCTCCTTAACGAAAATGAGTTAGAAATAGGACTAAGAAGCATCCTTCATTTTGTTTGATTTTTGCTTCTTTGGAATCGAAGCTTACTGTTAGTATGCTTTTGCAGTAATCATAGTTTGTATACTCAAACTCTGTTTGAGGTGATTATTGCAAGTTTGTGATTATCTATACTACTTGATATATTTAGTGGTTACTCACCTCGAGGTCTCATCAGAAAAGATCAGTTCTTATATATGTACACCTGTGCTAGTCCATCTTATCACCTCTGCACCCACATGGATTAACCCTGTTGGTGGCATGCCATCAATTTTATTTTTCTTACAGTCAAAAGGGAGCTTAAATTAAATCCCCCCCCCCCCCCCCGAAACTGTATAACTTTCTAATTTGAATGGCATTTTCTTGTACATATTACAATTTTAATTATGTAGATTGCATGTTCTTCTACTGAATGTGTACTCCTTGATTCCTGTACAGGCAGATACTCAAGCCTTAAAATTGCGTGCTTGGGAACAACTTGCATCTGAAGAAGGTGAGGGTATTTCACTTGAGTTGATTGATTTCTCAGTTTGCTTGTTTATTATGTCTGGGATTCTACGTGGATATCAGAATCTAAAGTGCAAAAGTTTGACTTACATTTGGAAACAAATCCCTAGGATGTATGCATGGATAAGTGCATGACCAACACTGAATAGAATATTCTAGGATTGAGCTTTGTGTTAATATCCACAATGAAATTGAGTAAAGGATGCAGCCTTTACATTTATGGCAAACAAACAAACTTGCTTATGTGCTTTAATTCAGGATGTAATGACATTTTCTTCGTTGTATTGGCTAGAAAGTTAACTTTTTAGCTAAGCTATGTTGCGATGATTAATCAATATCTAGTTGCTGTTGCCTACAATAGCATGGGCTTCAATGTACCAGAAATTTGGTTGCTAGAAAGAGCTGACTTATTTGGTGTTACGTGAAACATGTTTGTTTTAAAGTAGCCCAGTGGATGTATGCTTACAGAAAATTATGTTTTAGTTCCAGTTGGTGAAATTCTCAGCTTTCACACCCTTTAATAGGAAAATGATGACCTTGCGCACCTCTACTAGGTTCTTCTGAATTCCTATTGATTTGAGGCTTTGACACTGACACCCTTTAACAGGAAAATGATGACCTTGTGCACCTGTACTAGGTTTTTGTGAATTCCTATAGTCTATAGATTTGAGAAAAGAACAATTATTTTGCAGGAAAGGAGATTCCTAACGATGACAATGTACAAAGATTTTTGCTGTATGCTGGTGCTGATCATGTTCTGCGCAAGGTCTGAATCTAAAGATGATTTTTCGTGTGCTCTTTCCCGTCATTTGTGGCTTTTAATGATACTTAAATACTTTATGCATAATTTCCAATTTGACTGGGTATCGAAAAATTATTACATTTATACTCCCTCCGTCCCATTGATCTTGTCCCGTATTCCTTTTTTGTTTGTCCCATTGATCTTGTCCCATTTCTATAAATAACACTCCTACTTTATCACTTTATCACTTTCTCTCTCCTACTTTATCACCTCTCTCTCCTTCTCTCTCCTACTTTATCTACACATTAACACTACTAATACTCTCCTTAATAACCGTGCCGAAACCAAATGGGACAAGCCCAATGGGACGGAGGGAATACTATATATGTTCTCTAAACTGACTATAGGCAATGAATTCATGCATTGGTGTTCATAGACATTTCAGACAAGTGTATTCAATTTCTCATTTCACGGCATTTTCCTTGTTATGTAAGGAGAGAAATTGTTTGGCACATGGTTGGGATGGTGCTGGTGTTTGGATAGGCTTCTGTAACATTATTTTGGAAGACTAAGTTCAATAAAAAGCTTCAAAAGGTCAAAATCGAGCTGTTCAGCTAGTGTTGTCATGTTATTTATTCTTGCTATTAATCTTTTGTGTGTGTGTGTGGGGGGGGGGGTGGTTTATTTGGTATTTCTTACTAATGGGTTGTTGCCTTGTTGGTTTGTTTCATCTACAAGCATTTAGGAATTATCTATTCCTTTGGTAGTGGTAGTAGGCAGGAGTGAGCATGGAATTGTAACTTCTTTTTCTTGAATAAATTAACAGTATTAAATAAATAAATTTAAAGGCCGCGCCACAGGGGACTCGAACCCAAGACCTTTGGCCTTGGGCATTAACCCCTTATCGCTTGGCCAACACACACACGCACCGGAATTGTAACCTTTAGTGTGTCTGGGCTTGGCTGTATGAGGAGGGGTTGCCACGAAGGGGGTCTGGGGCTCTAAAAAGGTGTAATTGAATTTACCCTCCAACTAGTAGGTTGGGGGGTTCGAGTCACCTTGAGGGGCTATTGCATGTCTGAGTCATTTTGTATTTCTTCAAATTACAATAATAAAAGAAACTATAAGCTTTGATTTATCATCTTTATTTAGCAGCATCATAAGGAGGTTTACATAAGCTTGTCTGTGCAAAAAGAGGAATATACTTCATTGAAGTTTCGATTCCTCCACTGAAGTCCTGACTGTATTTCTTTGACAAAATTTTAGGTATTGCTTTGGGAAAAGGATGAAGATGATGTAGATAGACTGAAGTCCAGGCTCTCACAGTTATATTATGACAACCTTATCAAAGTAAGATGTTCAATAACTTTCATTTGCTTGTTCTGCTTTTTTTTTATTCTTTATATATATATATATATATATATATACTGTAATTAATTATTTAATCTTGTCTTTAGTTTTCAGAACCTGTGGAAGGTCTAAAGGAATGGTTAGATGCTCTGTCTACATCTCGCATCCCTTGTGCAGTTGTTTCAAGTCTTGACCGCAAGAACATGGTTGACACTTTACAAAGGATGGGTCTGAAAAATTATTTCCAGGTCTCTCCTCCCTCTCTATATGTGCGCATGTCAGCAGTGTGTGTTTGTGTGCATGCTCGCACAGGCATGAAGATGCTTACAGACTAGGCTTTTACTTGCAAATTCAAATATTCGGATATTATGCACTTGTCATTCTGGTTCTCCTCTCCTTATCCTCACGACAGTGCATTATACTCTTATCTTGGCCACTGTTCAATGTTGATTAATATTGTGTATGGTCTTTAATGTACGTGGTAACTTGTTCTGATTTAAATCATACTATTTTTACCCAGACAAATGTGGATTTAGTCTCATATGCAGATGCTTTTCCTTTAGGCCCTATGTTGTACCTGGAAATTGACAAAATGACACCTCTCTCCAAATTTCTATGGTCTTTTGAACTGATATGCATTAGGTTAAAATGATGATCATCACTTTTTTTGAAAGCTAAGACTTTCCCTTTTGGAGTTGCAGGCCGTTGTGTCGGAGGAAGATGGTATGGAGTCCCTAGCTCATAGATTCCTTTCAGCGTCTGTTAAGGTACATTCAGCTGTATTTTTGGTACAGTAATCTGCTTAAATAGAGAAGAAACAATACTTCACATATCCGATATGAGAATATTTAAGTTGGGGCGACACAGCTTTTTAATTCTCACCATTCACCTAAAAATTGTTGCAGTTGGACAGAAAACCTTCCAAGTGTGTTGTGTTTGAGGATGACCCCAGAGGAATAACGGCTGCTCATAATTGCACGATGATGGCTATAGCTTTAATTGGTACCCATCCAGCGTACGTGACCCACAAATTTCCCTCAGTTTGTCATTTGCTATTTAGATATGTCAATGATTTGCATCATGTTAATAATTTTGTACAACTTCTCCTTCACATGCCAAAAAGAAAATTCCAAAATTGTATTCTTTTCTAATGATGTGATTTCAGAGATAGGAACAGACAATTAATCTTTAAATAGGAAAAATATCAACATGCTGATGTTGCGTTTAAAACCAGGTATGATTTGGGGCAAGCTGACCTAGCCGTTGCTAGCTTCAATGAGCTGTCTGTGATCAATTTGCGGAGATTGTTTGCCCACAAAGGTTCGACCTTCATGGACTTGCAGAAACAAGTTGTAGAGAAATCACCTCCGAAGAGGAAGCTGACCATCGACACCATATACTGACTCGTCTCTTCTCTCGCGACATCTCTTGTACATGTGTTGTAATTAAGGGCTCATCATTGCATATCCTTCTCCTTCCTCTAACTCATACGTTTCTTTCCTTGATTTCTCATTTTTATTACATTTCTTTTCTTTTATGAATGCAATGGGAAAAAATAATTTGCAGTCTGTACAAAGTGCATTTCATCAAGTCTCAGATGTATAGTTCATGGCAGATTTTTGTTTTTATAATTTGTTCCAGAAAAATGCCTCACCATCGACAATATTTTCAAGGGTTATTAGGTAATTTGAGGTCATGATATACAACTTTTCTCTGTCGTTTTGAATATATGGAAATTTATTTAAAAATTAAGGATTTGGAACCTAGACTTGTGGCTATGTTAACAATGAGTTAAACCTTTTGCAGATAGAAATCTCAACGGGAAAAATTATGACAGTAGAAAGAGTCCTTTTAGAACAAAAGTGGTGAAATATTTGTGGTAAAAGAGAAAGTCTACCAATATATTGTTAGTATATATATATATTTTTTTGAGGCGAAAATATTGTTAGTATGAGTCCTCTGCTTTATTATATAAAGAATTTGTTTGGATCTATTATGACAGCCACGAGCGCTCGATGGACCTTCTAATTGTATAAAACTTTTTTGTAACTTTGAATTGATGCAAAAAAGATATATAGCATCTGCAAGGCTAATTAGTTGAGTCAATTGCCTATGCATATGTTTCGATGCCATCGAGGAAATTTCTTGTATTAATCGGGAGGCTTTCTGTTGAAAGAATGACAATTAGGGGTGAGCAGAAACCGAACCGATAGTCAAAACCGAACCGAACCGAACCGTATTGGTGCGGTTCGGTGCCAATTCTATTGGTGGTCGGTTCGGTTCGGTTCCAAAATCCAAAAACCGAAAAAATTCGGTTCGGTTTCGGTTCTGTAATTTTGGTTCGGTTTTGCACCGAACCGAACCGACTAATATTAATATTTTATTAAATATTTATATTTTATAATATATTTAATTTTAGTTTTAACCTAAACTAAGAAACCCTAAGTCTTCTTCCTTCCATTCGCGCCGCTCCCTCCCATATCTCTCTGCGCGCCACAGCCACTCCCTCACAGTCCCAGATTTTCCTTCCGCCCCGTCCGTCTCCGGCAGTCCGACGACTCCTTAGCGCCTACTTTGGCCTCGGCGCGTGTGTAGCAGTGTAGGCGTCCTCGTCCGCTGCTGCCGAACCGACCTCGTCCCCTGACCCCTGCGGCCTGCCCAGGCGCGACAGCCCAGCCCTCGTCCGTCCGGCGACTCCTCAGCGCCTTCTTTGGCAGCAGCAGCCGGCGACTCCTCGGCGCCTCCGTCCGGCAACTCCTCAGCAGCAGCAGCCGTTTCCAGCAGCCGGCGACTCCTCGGCGCCTCCGTCCGGCGACTCCTCAGCAGCAGCAGCCGTTTCCAGCAACCAGCGACTCCTCAGCGCCTCCGTCCGGCGACTCCTCAGTAGCAGCAGCCGTTTCCACATTTCGGTTCGGTGCACCGAACCGAAACCGACGGTTTTACCGGTTCGGTTCCGAGCCCCCTATTGGTGCGGTTCGGTTTCAAATTTCACCGTCGGTTCGGTTTTCGGTTTTGAGTTTTTGGTTCGGTTTTGCACCGAACCGAACCGATGCTCACCCCTAATGACAATGTTGCCAAATTTATTTATGATGATATACGATCCGCTTTCAGTTGACAGAAGTTTTAACTCGAGTTATTAAGAGAACAATAAATATTAATATAAATTATATTTATAATTTGAGTTAAAATATCATCATAAGGTCAAATGTTGGAACTCCGGCTCCGGGGATGGGAACGGGCGTAGGGAAGAGGATTTAGCTTGGGCATTTTTCGTAATCTATATAATATATAAAAGAGGAGTTTTCTCCATCCATTTTTTCCCTCCATTTTTTATCTCTCTTCTCCTATCAAATTTTTAACTATATTTTTTCTCTTTTCTTTTTTATGATTTTAATTCTTTTCTAAACATGGTCAAATTTAATTTATAAAAAAATATTCAATGTGCATCTTAAGATTAAGTTCGTCAGAAGATCTTTAATATGTTTAATATGGTATAAAAATTATCAAAAATGAATTTAAAACAAATAGGTTACTAAAATTTTAAAATATTTTATTTTCTTTTTATTTGTTAAAATTTTACAACTTTTTATTTATGTTTGTGAATGAAAGTATTTATTTATTATTATTATTGTGTGAAATGCTCTATAATAATAATGTGTAATATTAATTTTCATTATCAAATAATTTAAAATAATTTAATAACTATAATTATCATTACACTTTATACATAATTGAAAATTACGTTTTTAAATTCGAAATTTTATTGAGTAACCAGTATTTTATTTTTAAATCATATTTTGTATTTATTATATTTTATTTCTGTTTAATATATATATATATATTTATTTATTTATTTAAACATATAATTTAATTTCGATTTCGCCTTGCATCGCACGGATGGTCATACTAGTTGTAATAATAGTTAAGTGATAAAAAAATGGTAAGTTTTAAAGGCTAAATTTTAGTTTTTGAGGAAAATTATAGGATTGGTGGGTAGTACCCAAAATGATCGTTGTAGTCTTCACCATTTTCCAAAATAAAGCCTTGAACTTCTTTCCACCATGCTTTTTCTTCCAATTGGCATAAATATGCCTTGCACAGTGCCTATGTGCTCAACATTAGGAGCCAATATTTGAACCGCATTAATCAAGCCATGCACGCAAAAGATAAACTGGAAATATTAAAGTAAACTTCAATTATGTTAAACATGACAACAAGGTTACCAGGTTACCAGGTGCTTATCACTCATGAATGTCCATCCAAACCCATCTAATATACCAAAATCTTCAAATAACAACTCCATAAACCATTTCCATGTCTCTTCATTTTCCTTTTTCACGACAGCCCATGCAATTGGATACATTTTTAGGCTACAGTCTTTTGAAAATGCAGCAACTAATGCCCCTCCTAGACGAGTCTTGAGAAAGCACGCATTAAATCCAATGAACCTTCTACATCCAATCAAGAAACCCTTTCGAAGAGCATAAAATCCTATATACACGTTCAAACACACTTCTGCCATTTGTATCAAAATATGATTTTGCAATAAACTTTCCCTCTATATCCCTCTTTTGCAATTCAGCCAAATATGGTTAAAGCTTGTTGTAGTAAGACTCATAACTTCCCACCAATTTTTCAAAGGCTTGCGTCTTTGCCCTGTAACACGTCATTATTTCTACATTATTAGCATGATATTGTGTCTGTAAAATTTTCCAAATATCAAGAGCCTTCATCGTAGGATTAGTCTTCAAAACCTCCATGAAAATGTTTGATACCCATTCAGTACTGACTTGTTTGTGTCGAATCGGCCTCACACACTCGTGCGTAGCAACATATGTCTAAATGACACAAGTTGGTTCACGAGGTAACTCACTTGCGTATAACCTCCAGGAAATTTGATGAGCCCATTTTTCGTGCTCTTTTTGTGTGTCTTTTAGGTATAGATCGAGTCTTTTGTTATGTGTTTTGTGTTTGGGAGGACACATTTTGGGCATAAGGACAGGTGGACAGGATCCCGGGCACAACAGACTGCATTTCGCAAAAGAAGCAAAGATTTGATATCATTCATGGGCACAGCAGTTGTACTCCTATGCCCAAACTAAGTACCACGCGAGATCCAATTACGTTCCAAGGCACAGCCGCGACACAGGAGCAAAATCTGGCATTCCAGGGCACAACGGAAAAAGTTGGTGTTCACAGGCACAACCGCAAGTCAGAGGTCGAACGAAAATTAAGCAGAACTGTGATGCTGATTTTAAGGCACAACTTGGCGTATAAGGGCACAACGCGCACCCATCAATATAAGGAAAGAAGAAGACGGATATCCACTTACCATACATAGGAGGATCTGCCCTACTTTACTTGCCAAAGTTATGGGATGCATATCTGATGCGGGCAAAGCAAATATGGAAAGAAATCTCAGCAATATGGCTGCACCCAGAAACCCTAGCCGCCGTGCCCAGAAACTCTAGCTGCTGCGCCCACAAGTCCTAATCTACATGGACCTGGCCCAAAGGCCCACTGAAATCTCTATATAAGGAAGCAGTCCCCCTGCGGTCAGAGGACGAATTTGGAGAGCTAGAGAGTGGAAGTTTACCACACATAATTCCACACCTTAGATTAGTTTGTTTTGTATTTTTATTTTCAATGAGAGTCTAGCCAAGGAAGAAACAAGCCTTTTGGGCACCTTTTTATTTTATGTATTTTTTTATTTGCTTTGGGCAAAGTTGGTGTTGCTCAAAGATTGCTTTTATTTTTGAACTTCTATTTCAATTCAAGTATGTTTATTTCATTTATTTATTTTGTGTTATTTTATTTAATTATGTCTAGGTAATTATTTTACTTTGTTTAGGCTAAAAATCGAGTTAAGTATGAGCAAGTGAAATCGTGAGGTCTAATGTGGGCACAAGATTTGTGCAGTCACATTCCCGAAGCATTTGGCTTGATGCCAATACAACTTGGGCTAACCCGGAACTTCATTAGGCCGATGACGTTCTAGGCACGATCAAGTTACAAGAAACAAGTGGGCTCAAGTTAGGAGGAATCCGGCTCCACATAGTGTGGCAAATGTGGGAAATGTGATCGTATGTCCTCGGACATGCTTATGGGTCATTTGGCTCTACCAAGCAAATGTGACGGATGAGGACAGGGTAAGTTGTGCACGTGACGATTAAAAAAGGGGGGCCCAACCTACTGACGACTGTCCATAGCCAAAGATGTGAAGGCACAATGACAATCCTTGAACCTATGAGCGATGACTCTGCCCAAACTTGACGAGACTATGCCCAAACCAAGTTCATTTTATTTTTTATCTTTCTTTTGTTTTATTTCAGACTCTTCGTTTCCAGTGCTCTGATCAGGGCACAACCTAGAGTGTGTGATTGTGACCGTGACAAGGGAGAAGAATACACCAACTCCTCGTGGGATCAACCATATACTTACCGCTAGCGGAACCTAGCTGTGGGTATAGGGAAATTACAAATTTATTTGCACGAAGAATCCACTGCACACCGACAAGGTAAATGATCAACCTCCGTCAACATTTCTCTTCACGCTTTGCTTGTATTCTATTTTTTTAACAGACCTAGTCCATTTGATGTTGTAACCATTCAG
Source organism: Salvia miltiorrhiza (assembly GCF_028751815.1). Classification (NCBI taxonomy): domain Eukaryota; kingdom Viridiplantae; phylum Streptophyta; class Magnoliopsida; order Lamiales; family Lamiaceae; genus Salvia; species Salvia miltiorrhiza. Next base: position 24,344,069 of record NC_080394.1, on the reverse strand, counting down.
AATAGCCCACAAAATGACTGCATCTTTACATTCCTTCACAACCTTAAATTTCATGCCTACCTGAAAAATTAATTTCTTATGATCACACTTTTTGTCATATTCCAAACTTTTTCCCCTTTTTTGGAATGGTTCAGCATCTTCATCTGAAGCCAATGATGGAACTGATCTATCTGACAATTCATCCCCATATACTGACACAATGTCATCCTTACTATCGTTAGAAAGTACCGAAGGTTCTCCAATATCTAACCTCATTTCCTTAACCTGTTTGTTCGTCTTTCTCATCCCACTTATCTTCTTCCGGGCTTCTAAGAACTCCTCGTCTTCACTTGTGAAGTCTCTATCAGACATACCATCATTTGTTCCTTCAAAATCAGATGTGTTCTAATCTTGTTGCCCCTCTTCATCATCGACATCATTATCTTCTGTTTGTCATTCTCCACAACTAGCATTACCACTTGCATAATAATCACCAGCGTACTCAACATAAACTTTTAACTTTTTATTTTCAAAATCAACACACTCCCATGGAGTTTCAAAGAATCCTTTAGCACCATCGAAGAAAATGAACTTGTTAGTGTTCTTAATCCTAAAGGCATATCTTTTGACGATTTGGCAAGATCTAGTCGCCGAATAACTTAACTCTTCAAAAGTCCATGAAAACCAATCCCATTCTTCCAAAACATAACAAATCTTATAACCATCATAATTAGTTTCTGCTACAAAAGTTCCTCCTGAATAAACTTCAATTGTAATGAAAAAACACTCACCAACATTCATGCTGCATTTACAAAAAATAAATAAGTTAATTAACTAAGCATTAGAAAAGACATCAAATAATACATAGAGATAGTATTGAAAATTATAGTGGTTAAGACTCCTAGAGATTCATAAGTCATTTACAACAAATGTTAAATGGTTAATGAAATATAGAGGATTTTTTAGTATCTTAATTTTCAAAACAATGAAAAGGTAAATGATGGTTTCTATCAAATTGAAAAGTTGTGCTCCTGTATTGAAAAGAAATATACATTACCTTTAATTTTGCAACACTTCTATCAATTGGGCAGAATGATGTCATCAAGGGGATATTTATTGTGTGTTTATGTGAATGGGAAGAGCTTGATCGGAGTAGAGGTGGCCCTTTAAACTTAGCGGATTCTTAAAGTAGGCATTGTCGAAGCACATGGGGGAGACAAAGTCGAGGTAGAAGAGGTTCTGATCGCCGTCAAATTGCGGGCACCTGGTGCTCAACCCAGTTGCGTAGGATTGCTTCAAGTTTGTATGTGGCTTTTTGTTTTCTTCACATTAGGGTTGAATCCTTGTTCCCGCAATTCTTATGTTCGTGAGCTGATCATCTGACATGTATGTGGTGTTTTAAAATGAATGGGAAAATGTAATCCAGGTCATCATTAAAAATAAAAGAAAAATACACGCCACTTTTCTGTGATGGAAAACTTAACTGAGGTTATATTTGATATATATTTGATAGTTCGGGTCTTTGATTGATATTATCAATAGTTTAGGATATATCTGTGACTCAACTCATAGTTTAGGCTTTTGGTTGATATTTACCCTATTTTGTAGGCATCTTCAAGTTATTTTAATATGGTTGACCTAGCAGTAGATTTGTACTCTTAGGAGTGTTTACTTTGCATGATTTATAAGACGCATGATTGAGTATTTTTTTTCTTTCATATTAGGATTGTTTCAGTCACACCCTTTGAATGAGATATAAATCAAGCAAAACTAACTCAAATGATATAAGTTATCAAGGGCCTTGGGATATCCCAAAGTTTCAATCTATCTAAGTAAATAAATGACTAGTCTGACTGTTTTTATCTATCAAGGTTAATCATCAAAAGTAAACGTTCCCTTAGTATATACTCCCTCTGTCCATAAAAAAATTGTGACAATTTCTTTTTTGCTCCATCCAAGAAAAATTTATCACTTTCATTTATAGTAATAGGATATGCATATTTCTACTCACATTTAGAGTGAGACCTTGCTCCACTACCAACTCCACTTACATTTTATTAAAACTCGTGTCGTCCATAACGTGTCAATTTTTTTGTGGATGAATGAAATATTATTTTTCATATTTTTTCCAACCAAAAATATTATTTCATCACATCAAATAATTAATTGGTAAAACTGCTTCTGCTAGCACATTGTACTAATAAAAATATAGTAATTCGAAATAAATTGCTATTTTCGTACAATTTGCAACAAAGATCCATTGAATTAGCATATTTTATATTGAGAAATAAAAGTGTCGCCACACCTTTCTAATTATGACAACAAAAATATTTAAGCAAACACAAACACAAACACATTCCTTAAATAGTTAGTTTATATTCATCCATATTTATACCAACAACCGCAAAAATGTGCTCACCTCAACATTACTCTCTTCTCTCTCTTGTGGCTTTGGATCCAACCGAACCGAAGCCCTCTTTGCTTCAATCTTCATCAAGGTATCGTCTTCATTGTATTAATTCACAACAATTTCTTAGGTTTTCTATAACCCCATTTGATGTTTTATCCCATTTTCAATGTCTCCGTGTTATTACAAAGTTTCTAGATATTAAAGCGGAATAATTTCCGTTGAACATTTTCTTTTCTTTCTTTTGAATATCGAGTTGGAGATTTGAATATGATTAATTATGTCTAATTCAGTCGTGTTGTTTTGTCGATGAAGAACTTCGATTTGGATCACCAGAAAATTGAACTTTGTTTTATAGATAATTTTATCCTACAAATTCTGCAAAATGGTGAAATTCATTTGTTTTGGATTTGCAGAATGCTTGCTTGGAGTTTAATATGTTTCCCTATCCAATATATCAATTTTTATTTAAGATTAATAAAACAACATGGTGATTTTAACACTTCAAATCATTCATGAATTTTTCTATCTTAATGTTTTGAAAGCAAGTTAGTGACAAAAAAAACATAACTAATAGCCTAATAGCTCAACTTTTGTACAAAAGTATATTAAAGTGGTCTCAAGGGACATACAAATGATGTAGGCCTAATATGTAAACAACAAGGTCTAGGCTTTGTCATGTAAAAAAAAATTAATGTACCTTATAAACTTTAATGTGTCTTATATTTTAATGTAGAGGTTCTCCTTATTCTTCGACGACATCCAAACTCCCTAGGGATGCTGAAAGATGTATATTGTTGTTGAGGCTTCCACGTGGGCTGTTTGCAACATTTCGCCCAACGCATACCAACTATGGTTTCCTAAGGACTACAACGATTATATTGTGTATTTCAGCAAATGGTGGAGCACGAGGCTGCAATGAGCTCTTAGCGCAACACATTTGCAGTTTCGTGCTCTCAGAGGATCAAGATGGAGACGTCGACGAAGAAGAAGGAGAACATATTGATGAAGAAATATGAAGTAGGGAGGATGTTAGGTCAAGGCGCTTTTGCCAAAGTTTACTACGGTAGGAATGTGAGAACAGGGCAGAGTGTGGCAATCAAGGTTATCGACAAGCAAAAAGTGGTGAAAGTTGGGCTCATCAATCAGATCAAACGAGAGATCTCCATCATGAACCTGGTCAGGCACCCCAACATCATGCATCTTGAGGAAGTCATGGCCACCAAGACCAAGATCTATTTCATCATGGAATACGCTAAAGGCGGCGAGCTCTTCAAGAAGATCGTCAAAGGAAGGCTCAAAGAGGAGGCTGCTAGGGCTTACTTCCAACAACTCATCCGTGCCGTTGATTTCTGCCATAGCAGAGGCGTCTACCACCGTGATCTCAAGCCGGAGAATCTCCTCTTAGACGAGAATGGGAACTTGAAGGTTTCGGATTTTGGCCTCAGTGCGCTCTCCGAGTCCAAAAGGCAGGATGGGTTGCTCCACACCACGTGTGGGACCCCGGCGTATGTCTCCCCCGAGGTCATCAGCAAAAGGGGTTACGACGGGGCAAAATCTGACATCTGGTCATGCGGGGTGATCCTCTTCGTGATGCTTGCGGGACATCTTCCCTTCCATTGCAGGAACCTCATGGATATGTATAGAAACATAGCAAAGGCAAGTTACAAGTGCCCTCATTGGTTCTCCCCTGAGGTGCGAAGACTATTGTCCAGGATTATTGATCCCAACCCTAATACGAGGATCTCTACCGCCAAGATCATGGAGCACCCGTGGTTTAAGAATGATCTGAGCAGTTCAAATGCACGAGTGGACAAGCAAAATATGGAATTTGATGATGTTATTGTTGGGAAGCCTTTTGATGAGGCCAATATGGAGCTCGTGAGGCCAGATAGTCTCAACGCGTTCAATATCATATCTCTCTCTGATGGATTCGATCTATCTGGTTTGTTTGTGAGTCGGGATCAAAAAAGTGATGCCCGCTTCACGTCCACGAGCTCGGCCTCTTGCATCGTGTCGAAGCTCGAAGAGGTTGCGCGCCGGTCCGGGGGGTTGAAGCTGATGAACAAGGGGAGAGGGTTGTTTAAACTTGACCAGGGGCCTGATGAAGGCACCAAGGATGCATTGTCCGTCGATGTAGAGATATATGAGATTGGCCCCTCCTACCATTTAGTGGAAATGAAGAAATCTAGTGGGGATTTGATAGACTATGAGCATTTGATGAAACAAAATATAAGACCTGCCTTTGAGGAAATAGTTTGGTCTTGGATAGGAGAGCAACAACATCACTAGTTATATATATTTATGTATATATAGATAATCTGTAACTTGTTGCATTATGTTACTCCTTACACATTTCAAAAGTACTATTTTCTGCTCTAGTCTAATCATTGTTCAATATTTGTGTCAATATTATGTTCATTAGCCCAATTTTTTTGATTATATATTATCTAATGTGGATGATATTATACTCTTCATTTTGAGTTTGGGTTAATAGGCCAAAATCATGTCTATTATAGTCCAAAATTCAATATATTCTCTTATACTCCCTCCGTCCGCCAAAAGTATTCCACAATTACTATATTTGGCGTCTGCAAAAAGTATTCCACTTTCCTTTTTAAGTCATGGTCCCACCATCCACCTTTATATTTTATCCTTACAAACACTCTTTATTTACAAAAAACTCACCTAAAATTCAATCTCAACCACACATCTCATAAAGTGGTGGGACCCTTTCTCCACTACATCAACATCATCTCCAATTTTATTAAACTCCGTGCCCAGCCAAAGTGGAATACTTTTGGCGGACGGAGGGAGTATATGCTAACTCCATAAAAATGACTTAATGATAGTTTACACTCACTTTGAAAACTAGACGATAAATATACCCGTACAAACTAAAATATATAAAATAAGGTTAATAGTAGCTTTTAATTTACCCATTTTCAAAGACAAAAATTGAAAGGACAAAATTGTCCATACTTAATAGATGGGAAAATTGCACCTAAATACACAAACTTTGCCAAAAATCCATATTTGACGCGAAGTTGAGATTTTACATTTTAATACACCAACTTTCTTTGTTGTCCAAATTTAACACGACTTAATTCTTAAAAATTCAAAAAACAACCCCTTTTTGTAAATAATTATACAAAGACCCACTTATGTTATAATTTGGGACATTTAAACCAAACCAAGATATTTCCTTATGATGTTTTCTTTTAAACCATTTTAGGCGCAGATCAGAGATTAAAAGAAAACATCATAATGAAATATCTTATTTTGGTTTAAATATCCCAAATAATAACATAAGTGAGTCTTTGTATAATTATTTACAAAAAAAGGGTTGTTTTTTGAATTTTTAAGAATTAAGTCGTGTCAAATTTGGACAACAACGAAAGTTGGTGTATTAAAATGTAAAATCCTAACTTCGCGTCAAATATGGATTTTTGGCAAAGTTTGTGTATTTTCACGCAATTATCCCTTAATAGATTGAAAACTTCATCTTGATATTTTATATATATCACCTTAATCACGAATTTGCTTGACATGCTTGACCAATGTGTTCGAGCGTTGGTGGTAAATGTACTAATGCTCGACATGTCCGTCCACTGCGAGTCGAGCATGCGAGCAGTAGTAAATGTACTAATGCTCAACATGTTCGACATCTATGAGTCAAGAATTAGTAATAAATGTACTAATGTTCGACCATTGCGAGTCGAGCAATCGAGCATCAATGGCCGAGCTGTAGTGACCCGCTCTTTTATATATTTTAAATCCAGTAATGAGTGTTTATTTTTGTTCATCAGTGAATGAAAACGGTTATTATCCTGATATGAATTCAGCTTATGATCCTGAATTCATATTATTAAAGCATTCAATAATTATTATTTCCAAGTTATAACTGACTTAGCAAAGTCATGTTATTTATTAATCGAAAAAAAAAAACAGAAGAATTTATATTTTATTAGTGCTACTAGAAGTTGAGGATTTATTCCGACAGCAAAGCAGATTAAATCTACGGATTTAATTTAAGTCATATTATAGTTTTTTTTTTAATATTGGAAACAAGGAAGCAGATATCAAACAGATACAGTAACAGATGATAGAGAATAGAAGCCAGTATTTTATTACAGTTCACGAATACAGTCTACTTCCCAGCTTGGGGAAAATCGTATAGTATATTACAAGGTTGAATTTACGTGGCCACCTTACTGCCACTCACTCAAGTTGGCACAACAATTAAAGAAGAGAGATAGAAGTCAATAAAGCTAGTAGAAAGAAAAAAAAATGTGCACCACAATCCTTTGCCCACCACCACGTTTTCCTCCCTCAGCCAACCACCACCACTATCTCACTTTCCTTTAAACTTTACAGCCAACCACCACCTCCATGGATTTTTTTAAATTCAGCCAACAAAGCTAATCATTTCATTTTCTTTGAGAAGTTTACCTGCATTAAACGAGAACCATCGTTCATTTCAGTAATCTTCCCAGTTACAATTATTCAGCTTTAGCAATCAGTTCAACAATCAAACAAAGCAACTTCAAGGTGAGTTTATTCTTAAATCTACCACTACTGCCAAAGTCTCCTTCATTAGTTAAGCAATGGCAGTTTCAATTCATTTCAGTTATTGTACAATACGTTCAACCTCCAACAACAAGCAATCAGTTCAAACATTGGAGGTAATTCACAATCCCAAATAATCTTTCAGTTCGCATTCATATCAGAGGCATAATCATATTTCACATGACATGAATAACAATAGAAAAACTCATGCTTTTCACCTTACTGCACTCTAGAGCAACAAGCTTGAGAATCTCCCTCCTTAACAACTAGAACTAGAGAAGAATAGAAGAGTGGAACTTAGCTTTTAGTAAGGGAGGGGCCGGCTGCCCAAGGGGCAGCGAACCACCTACTGCTGAACGGGAAAAGAAGACGGGCGGCGAACTCTCGTCGTCTTGCCTGCATCGGAAGGACAGCAGCGGCGCGGTGAGAGGCGTAGGCCATCTTACTCTAGTCGCCGGAAACTCAGGAACAACAAGGCAGCCGACGCCTGTTGGAGCATAGAAGGCGACTGAAGCTCGACTGATGTTGAGAGATGCCGACTGATTCTACGGATTCCGAACGAACGAGCAGCAGCAACTCCAGTCGGCGATGGCTCCCAGACGACAGCAGCCGTCGGATTTCAGACGGGGAGAGAGAGACGGCCACGATCGGCGCCGACCGCTCGCCGGATTCTATACGGAGGTGTGGCAGCTGCGATTTACCAGGAGAAGTTAGGACTTGATTTTGAACTCTGCGTGCAGATTTACCAGGAGAAGTTAGGGCTTGATTTTGAACTCTACGTGCAGATTGAGGAAGAGAGATGACGTCGCCGGTCGAAGCTGACCGGAGCAGTGATGGTTGGACGGCCGGAAAAGATGGACCGACTGGATTTTGAGGAGCGCCGTGCGTCTTCTTTGAGAGAGAGAAAGGACCGAGTATGTTGAGAGATGACTCGAAGTGAGAGGAGTCAGGCGGTCTCGCCGGAGCCTCGACGGCCGACACCTCGGCTGGAGGCGGATCGAAAGAGAGAGAGAACCGAAGGGAGCGGCTCCAACAGAGAGAAAGAAAGAGAACAGAGATGGGGAGGAAACGTGAGGTAGAAAGAGAAGGGCTCAGCCGAATTTGGAAGGAAAAGGGGGAAGAGAATTGGGTGTTGGGCCATTACATTGGGCTCGAATTTTTTTATATTTGGGCTCGATTTTTTTTTAATTTTGGGCTTGAGTTATTGTTTGGGCCGAATTTGAGCTTGTTTATTTTAAGGAAATTGGGCTTTTCCTTTTAATTTATTGTGGGCCGAATTATTTTAAGCTGGGCTTGATGTTATTTTTAATGACTTGGGCTTCACATCTAAATTATGAATTGGGCCTCTGATTTTATTTATATGGGCCGATTTTAATTACTGATTGGGCCTCTGAATTTATTTATATGGGCCTTTGATTAATTTATTTCAGTTGGGCCTTGGTTAATTTATTTCAGTTGGGCCTTATTTATTTTACTCAGATGGGCCTCTATTACATTATTTCGTTGGGCCTCGTTTGATTTATTTAATTGAGCCGATGAATTATTTCAATTGGGCCTCTCATGTTAATTATTCAAGCCCACTTCTATTTAATTAATTATTAGGCTGCCTTATGTTGAGCCTTTTAATTAGTTAATCTTATAACATTACTTGTTCCTATTTATTAAGCCCAATTAATTATGAGGTTATAAAGCGAATAAGTTGAACTATTTATTTATTTTCTATTGACTACGAGGAATGGGGTTTATTTAATCAGTGGAGTATAACATCCTGAAGAGAATAGATTAATTTTAGTTAATTATCCGGCTTCATGAGATGAGACTTAGCTTTGGTTTAAATCCGATAATCTAGATTAACAATAGAAATTCCCTGATTATTTCTGAATAATAATTCATAAGAGGATCATGCATCGTTAATTACGCATTCTCATTTATTGAGGATTTTATTCGAGCAAATATCTTACTTTATATCATCACAATAAAGGTAAAGCGCGAGAGTAATAATAGCCAGTCAAGGAGCTACTTTACCAAAGCAAAAGTTTATATCAGGTGGGTTACTTTCATATATATCAAATGAGTTTAATGTTATGTTTGAACAGTGATTTCATTGCAAAATCTTTGAACTGAAAATTATTTCAACTGTTGTCTTGCCATAAATGTTTCAATGTTTGGTATGATATCTATCTGATGTGGCTTTGCCAGTTATTATGAAATCGAATTCGGGTCCTGAGCAGTTGATAGCTATCCTGCCAGGGCTAGTGTACACCAGTGACCGTGAGTCATCTAGCGGGTTGGCCGGTCAAGTGTCCGTGAGAGGTGGCCACCTCTCCGGTACACAGTTCCAGATATGATAGATTACAAGAGAACTTAGTCTGCAGACGAACTTTAAGAATCACAAATGAATTTAGTAAGCTTGGGCCTTTTTAGCGAAAAACTCCCTTGCTGTACTGTTTATGATGGCATGACAATTTACAACTTTACGAAGCATGTTATATTTCATAGTAGGCATATGTGCCCACTGAGTACTTTTGTACTCAGCCCTGCATATATTTCTAAATGTGCAGGTTGAGCAGCTGCCGATGGTGATGAAGTGACGAGCGGGACTCTTTTGTCTTATTATGTATTAATGAACTCTAGGGTTACATGTCTTCATACATGTAATCAGAACCTTATTCCGCTGCGTACTCAGAAGTTTTATGTTATTTTGGATAAGTCGGAGTTATCCGAACTTACTAGTTATTTGAGTCTATACGACTAAAACTCCGTTATATTATAAATATCCCTGTTGTTAACAATGATACTGCGATCCTTTCTTGTTTGATTATTCCCCTTTCTACCCCGCTTCTAATCTCCCTCCATTAGTCACGGTTTCCCCGGCTTAATTATCCTTAATTATGTCCGGTCGTGACAGAGTGGTATCGGAGCAGTTCATTTGCTCTGAACCCTAGAGTTAGCCATTTTTCTAGTATGATCACTAGTATATATGAGTCAGTCAGCCAAAGCTCATCACTTCATCACATCGTCATGCTCAGCAAGAAAGAAGGTGGTAATGATTTTAAAACATTGAGAAGTTCACGTTTTATATGAATGTACTGATGCTTACATTCAAGTTTTATACTTTATTGATTGATTAGATATCTCAATGAACTTAGATGCGTTAAGAATGCATGATCACTGTTACGAGAAGAACAATAGAAGCTAGAAACTCAGTTATATTTCACTATAGCCATGGTGAAGAGCTAAGAAAGAAAAAGAGAATCCCATGAAAGCAGTGCAAGCGGAGTGCCACGCACGAATCACTGAAGCAGGCATAGTTCTTCATTCAGGTTGTTCACGAGTGACAGAACACCGAATCGACTATTGTCTTATTTGATGATAGATCACGTGAGTCATTGCTCGTAGCGACGAGTGTGACTTATGTAATCAGCTAGCTATCGCATAATGAGCTAAGACTCATTACTAACTCTCGATTATCACCAGTTATGGCATGAAGAGAACCTTCATGATTTATGCTTGAACTTCAGAGTCGGACTCATATGTAGTTATAACACTTTGTGTATGATGTTATAGCATCGCGATTAGAACTGCCAGCTTACAGTTTCAGATATTCAGAACCTTTATGATTACAATTACCTATTATATTACACGTGAGCATGATTTAGAATCCCTATTGATTACGATCACCTGCTACAAATCGAAAGGAGGATAGGTGCCATGGGTAACTAGAAGTTACCAACCATTATGATTGACTAGAAAAATCTATACAAGTGCGTAAGACGGGAGGAGTTCCTGAAGATGGTTTGGAGTTTAACAAGAGCTAGAAATATCGACAATGGTTCGATGTTAAAGTTAAGAGATTGAGATTATGATGAGAGACTAAGCAGGTTAAGTATGCATACCTTAGTCGATCAGAGACATTCCCCAGTTAGAACATTTTAGACCAAACATTCAGTTTAGTAGCCAGAATGCAAGCATTGACTAAGGTCATTCCATGACTTAGAATTACACATGGGGACACATACCCTATAAAGGTACTCAGATGAGCAAAAGCTATTTCCTTATTGAATGCGTGATGATTCAGAAGGTCTTTTGCAATAACACGGAAGAGTGCTTCAAATTATATGGTTGCATTTCAAGAGCTATGTGAAGGAACACTAAGTACTAGAAGTACTACAGTAAGATCATATAGAGGAACATTGTTGAGTAAGGTCGAGCCTACCTTATTTCACCTATAGAAGATGTTTAAGGATTGCATTAAACTAGGAGGCAGACTCCAAGTTTGAGAAGCTCTAGAATATTCTCAAGGACATGTTCAAGATATTAAGAAGAAAGTAGTGATTTTAGACCAAATATACCTTTTGCAGCCAAGGAATAAGAGTTTCCAAGTTCGGAAAAGTATTTCCGAGTAACAGAGAAGTAGTTATGTCGGACCTGGCCAGTCCACATGGCCAAAATCTCAGTAGTCGTCATATATGGGTCTTTAAACCTATATATTTTAAACCTTCATCTGAAAAGCCAAACGGGTTCAGACTATTAGGTCATTTCGTTTCGACCTTTCAGTCAATTCATTTCTACCCTATGGTTATTCATTTTCAATTATTTGGCAAATTATTGAAACACTTTGCCTAATTGCCATTTGTGATTTGAATCATTGCGATATACTAGCTATTGGTAGATTTTCTGTGACCCAAGGACAAGCAGATACTCATCAGATTAAATCAGTCAAACACGTATGCTTCAATCCAAGGGTCAAGCACGTAATGCATACAGACATTCTCTTGTGCATTTAGTAGGACGTTATTTGTGTATTTCAAAAACGATGATCATTTCGATGCTTTTGTATGCCCCTATGTTGGCTTAGTTATTTTGATAAGTATTAGTACGAAAATGCTGGTTCATAGGGCATTTCGGAACTGAGCTCTTTCATGATGACCTTGCTAGATAGCTGGTTCATCGTGTATAATGCTTGAATAGATCACCAGATCTATATTCAATTGTTGATGAAATAGTCCTCATTGATACTAATTTCCCATGTCTATGTAGCGACCCTATCAGTCTTTTGCGACAAGTTACTTCCGCTATGTTATTTATATACTTTCATGAGGAAGAGTATGAGCGAGATTTGAGAATCAAGAAAACAATTTACAGAATCGATGATATGCATCTGTGTATTACATTGGTGACTATATGTCGACTCATCGGAATGCCAACAAAGCAAAGGCGTCCGAGAGAAGTTGGATAGAACAATAGTATGCCTTGTGATGTTGCATTAACAACTTGTGTTTTGACCTAATAGAATGCCGTCAAAACGAGGACGACCAAGAGGAGGGGGCAGGATTCCCCGAAATGAAGGAAAAGGCCCAGAAACAGGGCCAGAACCAGAAATAGTTCAACCACCTGTTCAGCCAGAACGACGGATTGAAGAATTATTCTTGCGACAGAACCCACCTACCTTCAACGGGACAGGAGACCCGGCAGAAGCTGAAACTTGGGTTCGCGCTATTGAGCGCATTTTCAACTTTCTGCGTTGCACCGACCAAGAGCGCCTGACTTGTATGTCCTTTCAGTTGACTGGGTCAGCTGATTTCTGGTGGGAAGCACGGATGAAAACGATGACAGCAGAGCAGTTAGAAAACCTGACTTGGGAACAATTCAAAGCCGGTATATATGACAAGTATATACCCAAGAGCTACCGCAAGAAGAAGGAAGCTGAATTTTACAATCTAAAACAAGGGAAGATGTCGGTAACTCAATACGACAGGATGTTCTGCGATATGTCTAGATATGCGCCGGACCAAGTTGACACAGATGAAAAGATGGCTGAAAAGTTTTGTGCCGGTCTGAGGCACGAAATTAGGATGGCTTTGGCAAGCCACGGAGGATTTTCTTACACTGAGTCGCTCAGCCGAGCGTTAGACATTGAGGCAGCCATGCCAGGAGAAAGACTTGCAATTGTACCTGCGCCAGCACCTCCACATGATCAAAGTTATAATCAGAATTTCAAAGGAAAGAGGAGATGGGACAACAGTAACCCGAACCAAGGCGAGAAGAGGCCATGGCAGGGACGGGTCTTCCAGTCACAGGGCTATGGAGGCCAGAGTGCACCGAAACAGATGGGAAATAACCAACAGAGAGCCCCACATTGCCCCAAATGTAACAAAAATCATGTGGGAATCTGTAAGGCCGGCAGTGATAGTTGCTATATCTGTAACCAGAAGGGGCACTATGCAAACCGGTGCCCGAATAAGCAACATGGAACGGGTTCAAGACCAAACCCACCTATCCAGGCTCCGCATCTGCGAGCAATCCAAGCTTTGCCCCAACCATACCCAAGGCAGCAACCACAGTAACAGCAGCGACAACAGAAACAACATGAAAAGCCTCGTCATGCTAGAGCCTATGCTATGAGGCAGAAGCAGCCCGAGAACAACCAGGGAAACTTGGCAGGTATGGGCATGCTACTCAATACTCCTGTTGTACTTCTATTTGATACGGGCGCATCACATACTTTCATTTCAAGTACATGTGTCGACACATTAAAACTTAAAATGGAAAGAGCTGACCAGGAGTTGAGTATATCATCACCTATAGGAGGGATGACGACAGTAGATCATGTGTGCTTGAACTTAGAACTGAACATAGGGTCACACAAGATTGTAGTGAACAACTCGTATGTTATTCCGATGGGAGATGTGGACATAATCCTAGGAATGGACTGGCTAGCCGAGAACTATGCCACCATCCTTTGTAACGAAAGACGGATATCATTCCGATCCCCAGGAAGGGAGCCGTCACATTTCCACGGAATTAGCATGGGGAGAAGAAAGATGATCATCTCCGCCCTACAAGCAACAAAAATGATGAATAAGGGATACCCAGCTTATCTCGTATACTTGCACGGAGAAATGGGAACTGAAAGGAGCATAGAAGATGTAGCAATTGTACGGGACTTTTCAGATGTATTTCCAGAGATTCTGCCAGGGCCACCACCGGACAAACCAATTGAGTTTACCATTGATTTGGAGCCGGGGCAGCTCCCATTTCGAAGGCACCATACCGAATGGCTCCTAAAAAGTTGGAAGAACTCAAGATACATCTGCAAGAACTTTTGGAACTTGGATTCATTAGGCCAAGTGTATCACCTTGGGGTGCACCCGTACTTTTCGTGAAGAAAAAGGATGGCACATTGCGAATGTGCATAGACTATAGGGAACTGAATAAAGTGACACTGAAGAACAAATATCCTTTACCAAGGATAGATGACCTTTTCGACCAGCTCAAGGGAGTAAGCGTGTTCTCGAAGATTGATTTGCGGTCTGGTTATCACCAGCTGAAGATTCGACCAGAAGACGTACCTAAGACGGCATTTCGAACTAGGTATGGCCACTATGAATTTGTAGTTGTGCCATTCAGGCTAACTAATGCGCCAGCCGTATTCATGGACCTCATGAATCGAGTGTTTCATCTGTACTTAGATAAATTTGTCTTGGTGTTTATAGATGACATCCTGATCTACTCGAAGAACGAGAAAGACCATGAGGAACATCTGAGAATTGTTCTAGAAACGTTAAGGACGGAGCGCCTTTATGCCAAATTCAGCAAGTGCGAGTTTTGGCTCAGCGAAGTCACGTTTTTAGGACATATTGTGTCATCAGAAGGGATTAAAGTGGACCCTGAAAAAGTGCAAGCAGTGCGCGAATGGAAATCGCCTACTAACCCTAATGAGATAAGAAGTTTCTTAGGATTGGCAGGTTACTATCGGAGGTTTATGGAAGGATTTTCCAAAATTGCAAGGCCAATGACGCAACTATTCAGGAAGGGAATAAAATTTTATTGGACAGAGGAGTGCGAGAAGAGCTTCCAAGAACTCAAGGAAAAGTTTACTACGGCACCAGTGTTAGCCGTCCCAACAGCTGACAAGGAATATGTGATCTACACGGACGCGTCCAAAAATGGACTCGGTTGTGTACTAATGCAAGAAGGAAAAGTGATAGCATACGCGTCACGACAGCTTAGGCCACATGAACTAAATTACCCGACTCATGATCTGGAATTAGCTGCAGTGGTGCACGCACTAAAGATTTGGAGACACCACCTATATGGAGTTAGGTGCGAGATATACACAGATCACAAAAGCCTGAAATATTTTTTCGAGCAAAAGGACCTTAATATGAGACAAAGGAGATGGCTCGAACTAGTGAAAGATTATGACTGTGGTATTAACTACCACCCAGGCAAGGCCAACGTAGTGGCTGATGCATTGAGTCGTAAAACTCAATCTAAATTGGGAACTCTCATCACTCGAGAGACGGTGCTCATAAGGGAATTTAGCAAAATGAGCATAGAAGTGATTAAACCACCAGGGACGATAGCAAGCGTTGTGGCAACGGTACCTAACTTGAGGAAGACGATCGTAGAAGCACAAAGAAAAGATGGAAAGATGGAAAAAAAAAAAAAAACTACGGGAAGCAGTAAGGAAAGGAGGCGTCAAGAATTATCAAGAAGCATCAGATAATGTTATCCTCTTTGAGGGAAGGATATGCATCCCCCATGATGATGAGCTTAAGGATAAAATCATGAGTGAGGCTCACGATACCCCTTATACTGCCCACCCAGGGAGTACTAAGATGTATCAGGACCTAAAGAAACACTTTTAGTGGGAAGGCATGAAGAGAGACATAGCGTCATTTGTGGAGAAATGCCTGGCATGCCAACAGGTGAAGGCCTTACACCAAAGGCCATATGGAAAACTACAATCGTTGGAAATTCCAGAATGGAAGTGGGAGCACATCGCAATGGATTTTGTGACCAGTTTGCCCAAAACAAAGAGAGGAAACACTGCCATTTGGGTAATAGTGGATCGACTCACAAAATGTGCTCATTTTATACCAATACCGATCACACACGGGTCAGACAAGTTAGCTAAGTTGTATGTTCGAGAGATTGTACGCTTACACGGTGTACCCGTGTCAATCACTTCAGACCGAGACTCAAAATTCACATCTAGATTTTGGACAAACTTACAGAAAGAGTTAGGCACGAGGTTAAATTTCAGCACCGCCTTCCACCCGCAGACAGATGGGCAGTCTGAAAGGACAATTCAGACCCTCGAAGATATGTTGAGAACAGTGGTGTTAGACAGGGGCGGAAGTTGGGAAGCAGTGCTGCCGTTGATTGAATTTGCCTATAATAACAGTTACCAGGCGACTATCGATATGGCACCATATGAGGCATTATATGGAAGAAAATGTAGATCACCGCTTTATTGGGATGAAGTGGGTGAGAGAAAAGTTTTAGGACCAGACATGGTCAATGAGATGGTTGAGATAGTCCGCCAAATCAGAGGGCGAATAAAGGAGGCGCAAGATAGACAGAAATCTTACGCTGATGCACGCCGAACCGAATTACAGTTTGAAATAGGAGACAAGGTCTTCCTAAAGGTATCTCCTACCAAGGGGATAACTAGGTTTGGTGTCAAGGGAAAACTTAGGCCCCGATTCGTAGGACCTTATGATATTTTGGAGAGAATAGGCCCAGTAGCCTATAGGTTGGCGTTACCACCAAGTTTTGGAAACGTTCACAATGTTTTCCACGTATCACAACTCAGAAAATACGTTTTCGATCCAAAGCACATAATCCACCAAGAAGAGATGATCCTTTGCCCAGATTTGAGCTATGAAGAGAGACCAGAGGTCATTCTAGATCGAAAAGTACAACAACTCAGGAATAAGGCAATCACATCAGTGAAAGTCTTATGGAGACACCACGGACAAGAGGAAGCCACGTGGGAGCTTGAAGACAAAATGAAGGAGAAATACCCCGAACTGTTTTAGAAAAAAATATGCAAATTTCGGGACGAAATTTTTGTTAAGAGGGGTAGTATGTAGTGACCCGCTCTTTTATATATTTTAAATCCAGTAATGAGTGTTTATTTTTGTTCATCAGTGAATGAAAACGGTTATTATCCTGATATGAATTCAGCTTATGATCCTGAATTCATATTATTAAAGCATTCAATAATTATTATTTCCAAGTTATAACTGACTTAGCAAAGTCATGTTATTTATTAATCGAAAAAAAAAAACAGAAGAATTTATATTTTATTAGTGCTACTAGAAGTTGAGGATTTATTCCGACAGCAAAGCAGATTAAATCTACGGATTTAATTTAAGTCATATTATAGTTTTTTTTTTAATATTGGAAACAAGGAAGCAGATATCAAACAGATACAGTAACAGATGATAGAGAATAGAAGCCAGTATTTTATTACAGTTCACGAATACAGTCTACTTCCCAGCTTGGGGAAAATCGTATAGTATATTACAAGGTTGAATTTACGTGGCCACCTTACTGCCACTCACTCAAGTTGGCACAACAATTAAAGAAGAGAGATAGAAGTCAATAAAGCTAGTAGAAAGAAAAAAAAATGTGCACCACAATCCTTTGCCCACCACCACGTTTTCCTCCCTCAGCCAACCACCACCACTATCTCACTTTCCTTTAAACTTTACAGCCAACCACCACCTCCATGGATTTTTTTAAATTCAGCCAACAAAGCTAATCATTTCATTTTCTTTGAGAAGTTTACCTGCATTAAACGAGAACCATCGTTCATTTCAGTAATCTTCCCAGTTACAATTATTCAGCTTTAGCAATCAGTTCAACAATCAAACAAAGCAACTTCAAGGTGAGTTTATTCTTAAATCTACCACTACTGCCAAAGTCTCCTTCATTAGTTAAGCAATGGCAGTTTCAATTCATTTCAGTTATTGTACAATACGTTCAACCTCCAACAACAAGCAATTAGTTCAAACATTGGAGGTAATTCACAATCCCAAATAATCTTTCAGTTCGCATTCATATCAGAGGCATAATCATATTTCACATGACATGAATAACAATAGAAAAACTCATGCTTTTCACCTTACTGCACTCTAGAGCAACAAGCTTGAGAATCTCCCTCCTTAACAACTAGAACTAGAGAAGAATAGAAGAGTGGAACTTAGCTTTTAGTAAGGGAGGGGCCGGCTGCCCAAGGGGCAGCGAACCACCTACTGCTGAACGGGAAAAGAAGACGGGCGGCGAACTCTCGTCGTCTTGCCTGCATCGGAAGGACAGCAGCGGCGCGGTGAGAGGCGTAGGCCATCTTACTCTAGTCGCCGGAAACTCAGGAACAACAAGGCAGCCGACGCCTGTTGGAGCATAGAAGGCGACTGAAGCTCGACTGATGTTGAGAGATGCCGACTGATTCTACGGATTCCGAACGAACGAGCAGCAGCAACTCCAGTCGGCGATGGCTCCCAGACGACAGCAGCCGTCGGATTTCAGACAGGGAGAGAGAGACGGCCACGATCGGCGCCGACCGCTCGCCGGATTCTATACGGAGGTGTGGCAGCTGCGATTTACCAGGAGAAGTTAGGACTTGATTTTGAACTCTGCGTGCAGATTTACCAGGAGAAGTTAGGGCTTGATTTTGAACTCTACGTGCAGATTGAGGAAGAGAGATGACGTCGCCGGTCGAAGCTGACCGGAGCAGTGATGGTTGGACGGCCGGAAAAGATGGACCGACTGGATTTTGAGGAGCGCCGTGCGTCTTCTTTGAGAGAGAGAAAGGACCGAGTATGTTGAGAGATGACTCGAAGTGAGAGGAGTCAGGCGGTCTCGCCGGAGCCTCGACGGCCGACACCTCGGCTGGAGGCGGATCGAAAGAGAGAGAGAACCGAAGGGAGCGGCTCCAACAGAGAGAAAGAAAGAGAACAGAGATGGGGAGGAAACGTGAGGTAGAAAGAGAAGGGCTCAGCCGAATTTGGAAGGAAAAGGGGGAAGAGAATTGGGTGTTGGGCCATTACATTGGGCTCAAATTTTTTTATATTTGGGCTCGATTTTTTTTTAATTTTGGGCTTGAGTTATTGTTTGGGCCGAATTTGAGCTTGTTTATTTTAAGGAAATTGGGCTTTTCCTTTTAATTTATTGTGGGCCGAATTATTTTAAGCTGGGCTTGATGTTATTTTTAATGACTTGGGCTTCACATCTAAATTATGAATTGGGCCTCTGATTTTATTTATATGGGCCGATTTTAATTACTGATTGGGCCTCTGAATTTATTTATATGGGCCTTTGATTAATTTATTTCAGTTGGGCCTTGGTTAATTTATTTCAGTTGGGCCTTATTTATTTTACTCAGATGGGCCTCTATTACATTATTTCGTTGGGCCTCGTTTGATTTATTTAATTGAGCCGATGAATTATTTCAATTGGGCCTCTCATGTTAATTATTCAAGCCCACTTCTATTTAATTAATTATTAGGCTGCCTTATGTTGAGCCTTTTAATTATTTAATCTTATAACATTACTTGTTCCTATTTATTAAGCCCAATTAATTATGAGGTTATAAAGCGAATAAGTTGAACTATTTATTTATTTTCTATTGACTACGAGGAATGGGGTTTATTTAATCAGTGGAGTATAACATCCTGAAGAGAATAGATTAATTTTAGTTAATTATCCGGCTTCATGAGATGAGACTTAGCTTTGGTTTAAATCCGATAATCTGGATTAACAATAGAAATTCCCTGATTATTTCTGAATAATAATTCATAAGAGGATCATGCATCGTTAATTACGCATTCTCATTTATTGAGGATTTTATTCGAGCAAATATCTTACTTTATATCATCACAATAAAGGTAAAGCGCGAGAGTAATAATAGCCAGTCAAGGAGCTACTTTACCAAAGCAAAAGTTTATATCAGGTGGGTTACTTTCATATATATCAAATGAGTTTAATGTTATGTTTGAACAGTGATTTCATTGCAAAATCTTTGAACTGAAAATTATTTCAACTGTTGTCTTGCCATAAATGTTTCAATGTTTGGTATGATATCTATCTGATGTGGCTTTGCCAGTTATTATGAAATCGAATTCGGGTCCTGAGCAGTTGATAGCTATCCTGCCAGGGCTAGTGTACACCAGTGACCGTGAGTCATCTAGCGGGTTGGCCGGTCAAGTGTCCGTGAGAGGTGGCCACCTCTCCGGTACACAGTTCCAGATATGATAGATTACAAGAGAACTTAGTCTGCAGACGAACTTTAAGAATCACAAATGAATTTAGTAAGCTTGGGCCTTTTTAGCGAAAAACTCCCTTGCTGTACTGTTTATGATGGCATGACAATTTACAACTTTACGAAGCATGTTATATTTCATAGTAGGCATATGTGCCCACTGAGTACTTTTGTACTCAGCCCTGCATATATTTCTAAATGTGCAGGTTGAGCAGCTGCCGATGGTGATGAAGTGACGAGCGGGACTCTTTTGTCTTATTATGTATTAATGAACTCTAGGGTTACATGTCTTCATACATGTAATCAGAACCTTATTCCGCTGCGTACTCAGAAGTTTTATGTTATTTTGGATAAGTCGGAGTTATCCGAACTTACTAGTTATTTGAGTCTATACGACTAAAACTCCGTTATATTATAAATATCCCTGTTGTTAACAATGATACTGCGATCCTTTCTTGTTTGATTATTCCCCTTTCTACCCCGCTTCTAATCTCCCTCCATTAGTCACGGTTTCCCCGGCTTAATTATCCTTAATTATGTCCGGTCGTGACACGAGCATTCTTAGAAAATGCACTAATGCTCGACATACTCGACCACTTTGTCGAGCAATCAAGCATCAATGGTCGAGCATTAGTGCAAAATGCACTGATTGGGTTTGTACTTACAAAGGAACCACAGACCCACAAGGCAAGTAAGTACATAGAAATGAGGTACCACATGATGAGAAGATACATACATCGGAGAATCTACCAGAAAAGTCTGCCTCAGAAGAGCTTCGACAAGCATGTTGAACAACTTTGGCTGTGGTACCTCCAACTTACTTGAGGAAACTTTCATCTAAGTGGGAGAAGTAGTGATTATTGAGTATAATTAGCATATAGTCCCAAGAATTGTATACTAAAAATTTATTTTAGTATAAGTGGGACAATTGATGGGTTTGTATATTGAAAAATAAGATGTTTTATGCTTGTACACAATGTTACCAGACCACTATTTATTCTCCTATCTGAATGGTTTACAATTGTATATGTTTGTCAAATTATCACACTATATAAGTATATTATATGGTGATGAGTAAGAAATCTTAGAAGACCATATGGTTGAATTAACCTATATGAGATAATAAATACTGAATCACAACTGAGATAATTTGAGGACGAATTATCGGTTTAGGCTACAACATAATAAGTAAATAACTTGTCCTAGTTATTTATGATGGTACATTAATACGTATTGAGGACCACAATGTGATGTGTTCTTATTAACTAGAGCTCGGTGACTGTTAGTAATCTTATTCTTGATAAAGTTACAAGTGTGTGTGTCTATATTGATAGAACCCGGATAAGGAGTTCCTCTGCCATAGATCTCATAGGATAATAATTCAAATAAGCATGCATATTTAATGTTCAATAGCTATCAAATAATAAATACTACAACTAAAGTAAAACGGAATACTACAAATCTCAGGGATTTGATGTTTACCTTGTTGTAGTTAATGGCCTTTAAATACTTTAGCAGCTACATATTTGACTTGAGAACCTTCTAACTTATTCTTTCTTATAGCTCGAACATTGGATGTACAACTATACGACGAGCATAATAGCTGAAAAAATAGCACGAAAATCCTCAAAGCTAGAGCATGAAATTTTGATCCCTAGAAAGAATGGTGGTGATTTTTTTTCTTCTTCTTTTCTGATATGTGATTTGTGTTTTCCATATCCCATATTTATAGGTTTAGATGGGCTAAGCTAGGGATTCCTAGGAGGATTAAGATATGACCTCCTGATAGACATAAATAACTATAACTTTATTATAACTTAAATTTAAGTCTATCAATGTTTATTTATTTTATTAAAAAAAATATTGCACTATCTATCCTCATTTTCATTTAATTATTTCTCCTGTATAAGATAGCACATATACATTAATTACTTTAAGCTATCTAACAGCTTTAGTTAATTAATATATTATCCAATAATTTAATTTGCTCTAGTATTTTTATTGTACCTGGAATTAATTCCAACCCCCATGTTTCTAGTACAACAAACCTTATGAGCACCTCAAGAGTATATCATCAACTAGACGCATCGAGACATGATTTTAAATAATAATATAAAGTGTTGGAAAAAATTCAGAAGAGTTTTGAATTTGTACCAAAACCCTAATTGATATTAATGTCTTGTACTTAATTTTGATTATTACCACTCATGCATGTGAAAACACGAATCTTATGCTTGCACACGATTACTGACTTAACCATGCTTATCGATCAGCTCAAGGATCAGCCAATGAGCTTGTTGATACTTGTGCATGCTGATAAAACATGCAGCTTTGCAATTGGTACTTCATCTCCGAAATATGAAGATATTGCATATCAACCATAACAAACCCTTCAGAGTGTATCAGAGCATTTGATACTGAAGATACAAAATGTAATGAAGATCCCACCTTTTAAGCAGAAATGACAAGAAGGTATGAGGAACAATGCAATATGTTTACATAACCTTGTACGGATCTGCAGAATGCTAGAAACGTCTCTCCTTAGAATTCAACGAGATTATTTTTCAAGCCAGCTACCACTCCATTAAAGACAATCACCTCCGACGGTACTATTCGAAGGATGGTCTATAAATACCCCCAAAGGATTCAAGTGAGAAGACTACCTATAACACTGCTTATTTGAATTCTCAAGAGCTCATAAGAGTTCAATCTCTTACACTCAAGAACTCAACATATTTTCGAAAAAGGTAATATCAAAGTGTCTAAAAGGTAGAGTCAAGAACAACAAGATAAGTTCTTATAGTACTAGCATACAAACATTCCCTCATCTCTAGGTCTTTAAATCTTTGTATCTTAAGCCTAGAGACGAACACACTAACCATTGTTCTTATTGTAACAGTGTACTCATAGTTAAAAAACCCCTCTGTAAACCCTATACATATTGTAAAAATTAGGTGTTACAGTTAGAAGGAAGTCAGTTAAAACTTCGAGTCGGAAGCTTGAGTCAATGTGCTTGAATTAGAAAGCAATATCAAAGTGTTTAAAAGCTAGAGTCAGGAACAACAATATAAGTTCTTAGAGTACTAGCATACAACATTCCCTTATCTCTAGACCTTTAAATCTTTGTATCTTAAGCCTAGAGACGAACACATTATCATAACCACTGTTCTTATTGTAAAAGTGTGCTCATAGTTGGAAAACCCTCTGTAAACCCTACACATATTGTAAAAGTTAGGTGCCAGAGTTAGAAGGAAGTTAGTTAGTAAGCTTCAAGTTGGAAGCTTGAAAGTTGAAGGAAAGACTATGGTATTGCAACGATATTACAATCGCGTAAATTGCTAGAAACAGTCACAGCCGCATAACCCGTGTGATCAGTCTAACCGAACTGACCGTGAATATAAGAGAGCTCTCTAAACTACGTAAAAACTGATTGTGTCTTGATTTTACTGCATTTTCCATACTATTATATCATTTTCTTATTGTCTCACAAATTGTCATCATCTTGCATGACCATTTCATCAAACAGACTAAGTGAAAAGTTAAGTTAAAAAGATTATCCAAAAGCGAGTTTTCTAAACCACCACATTCCGCACATCAGTTAACGGTCCAACTGACAAGCTCTCGAGCTATGGCAACCCGATATCTAGCCAGTGATAGCGTAGACCGAGTATCGTATGACTAATAAAAGAAAAAAGAGAAATAAATAGGAAAACTACTAACATCTAACGAAAGCATACAATAAGATAAGAAGATACAATCATCAATCAATGAAATAACTCAGATTGATCAATAAGATACTAACAAGGCATAACTATATAGCTAAGGCTAATAGGGCATAACTATATAGCTAAGGTTCCAATGGTTCATGAATGTGACTTCCCAACGATGGAGTAATACAATACTAAGACAATCCTACAAAGTTAAAAAAAAAAAAGTTTTAGAGTAACACATGAGAGCATGACTATATGTGTGAAGACATATAGCAGGGAGCTTAAAGCCTAGAGAGATAGAAATAAAAATAATAGTTCAAAAGAGTACATACAAACAAGATAAAATGGATTGAATTGACATCAACATGACATCGCCAGAGCTCTACCTCCAATCTCTTCGCCATGCTTGACTGTATATTTAGAAACATATGCAGGGCTGAGTACTAGAGTACTCAACAAACAAATACTAAAATAGTTAAAACTTTTGCTCTCTAGAGCTATATGTCAAACTTGTCGTTTTTAGAGCAATCACGTGATAATGTAAGTTAAAAGTACTTGTGCATGCAATTTTATCATAACAATAAATCAATCATATGTACATATATCATAGGTCTGCAGACAACTCAAATGTGTATGCACCAATTACAACAGCATAACATCAATAACCGTGTGAAGAGAAGTATGCCTCATTCCCAACAACATGACCTTGCTGACTAGAAGATGGCTCACGATCAAAACATTGTGCACAAAAATCCTTACTGTCAACACATTCTCAGTATAGGACCGATATCGTCTCATCATCATCATGATTATCAACATATTCATTATCATCTGTAGTAGTGGCATAACATATATCATTATCACAAGTAAAACATGGCAAGTTGACATTTTTTTATATAATTCATATCATAATTTCAACCAATCATACTTTGTATTTTCAAATATATTTATTTGGCATAGAAGCTCCATTTTTTTAGTAATAGAAAGCCCACCTGTCAATGTGTCTACTCATATCAAGTAGTCTTCGAGTCTCAATTCCTCTCGTAGCTCGACCATTCAAGAGATGCATCGGGATTGAGTGACCATGTGACAAACGAGATTCTAGTTAGAACTTTACTCACCCTTTAGTCTTTATGACACTAAATAAAATCTCATTTCATTCATCATTCTCACTTAGTCTTATTCCCTAAGGAATAATCACATATATATATATATATATATATATATATATATATATATATATATATATATATATATATATATATATAGGGTAAATATCATGAAAACCCCTGAACTATACCCACTTTATTAAAAATATCCTGAAACTTTTGAAATGTTCTATAAACCCTCAAACTATCAGATTTTTATCAAATATATCCTGTATCTATTTTTCGGTCACCAGAAATGTGATGAGGCTCATCGGATACCACAATATAATTTATATTCTATTTTTTTAATGACATGGCAAAAATGACTTCGTTTCGTACCATATCATTTAAAAAATTCACTATAAAATTTAAAATTAACTTCTATTGTGTTTGAAATTCACGCTAATACGATAGAAGTTATTCTTCTATCGTGTTTATTCCTAATTCTAGGTTATTAGCGTGAATTTCAAATACGATAGAAGTGAATTTTAAATTTTAGAGTGAATTTTTTTTAAGGGAAAAGGTGCAGATTGCCCCCCGAAGTAGTAGCCCCTATAGCGTATAACCCCTCTTACTCACTGTGTGTGCAACTAAACCCTCGAACTCAAAAAAACTGTGCAATTAGGCCCCTCTGACCAAACGGCGTTAACTACCATTAGTCAACCTTTTTTATATTATATTTTAATTAAAATGTGGGACCCATTGAAACCTCAACCCTCTTTCTGCTCTCTCTCTTTCACGCACACACAGACGAACCGCCCAGAGGCGCTGCTGCCTCCGTCCATTCCCGGCAAACAGCATCGTTGCGGTTACCGCCACCGTCTCCCTTTCTCTGCTTTCACCCTTCGCCCATCACCCCTTCTCTATCTCTTCTTTTGATAATATCACCTTAATCAATAATATCACTTGTGTAGATCGATTCGATGGAGAGAAAAAAATTAAAGCTGAAGTAAGGGTTGTGGTGTTGTCGGATCTGGTGCAGAACTAAGGATGCACCGTCAAAATCAGACGAGGCGGCTGCCATTTAGGCTGCTGGTTGGTCGATCGACCGAGATGAGGAAGGAGGGGCGGTGTTGGTCTGTTGAAATTATTGGCCGCGGTGGTGTGGTCGAATGGCGAGAGAATGATGAAGAAGGAGACATAATAGTTTAGGAAGTTAAGAGCGGTGGGCGGTGGTTGTGTTTTTTAAGATGAGTGAGAGAATTCATAGGCTAGAGCGGTGGGCGGTGGTTGTGTCAATCGAATCGAATCGACAACACTGTCTCACCTTCTGCGTTCGGCGGCTGCTGCTGCTTCTGTTCAGCTGCTGTTGCTGCTGCCGTTGCATCATGGAGGAGCGGCTGGTGGTGATGGTGGTGGAAGGTGGCGGCGGCGGTGGAGTGGCCGAGAGAAAGAGAGAGAGAGAGCTGAGCGAGAGAGATGAGAGTTGAGCAAGACTAATGGTGGGCCCCAAATTTTAATAAAAAAATAATAAAAAAGATTGACTAACGGTAACTAACGCCGTTTGGTCAGAGGGGCATAATTGCACGTTTTTTTTTTAGTTCGAGGGTTTAGTTGCACACACAGTGAGTAAGAGGGGTTATACGCTATAAGGGCTACTACTTCGGGGGTCAATATGCACATTTTCCCTTTTTTTAATGATATGGTATGAAACGACGTTATTTTTGTCAGTGCATTTAAAAAAATAGAAAATAAATTACATTGTGGCATCCGGCGAGCCACATCACGTTTCTGGTGACCGAAAAATATATGCGGGATATATTTGATAAAAACCTGATAGTTTGATGGTTGAGAGAACATTTTAAAAGTTTCAGGGTATTTTTGATAAAGCGGGTATACTTCAGGGGTTTTCATGATATATATATATATATATATATATATATATATAAATATGGTGGGATCATATAGTATCCCACTACCTTCATAGTATATAGGTACAAATTTGAACCACACAATGGGGCCACGTGGCGCACTAGGAGCGCGCCACATGGAAGCAGCCTCCCAAGATCTTCCAAAGTATTCCAAGGTAAAAAACACGGAGGGGTAAAATGGTCATTTCGGAAATTAAAGAAATAGAATTAAAAAAATATATAATTTTTTAATTATTATTATTATTATTATTATTATTATTATTTTTTACCGAAAATCCATTTTTTTTCCCGCGGCCGTCGTCAAAATTATGCATATGATTGTACACCAATATGTATAAACATAAACTCAAATATGCATGACGTTGGATAAAGATATGCATGGGAAAGTATCAGTATGCATACCCTCTGGTGTCTTTCGCTGTCGAATAATGCTATGCATATTTGTGTGTAACGTTATGCATATATCTGTTTTTCTTTATGCATATTTGTATTGAACTATATGCATAGTACTATACGACACCGTCAGATAGCTCTTGTCACTGGTCACATACTGATATTTTTCCATGCATATTTCTATCCAGTGTCATGCATATTTGTGTTTACCTTTATGCATATTTGGTGTTCAATTATATGCATAATTTTGACGATAGCCTAGGAAATAAAATGAATTTTCGATAATATATATATAATTTTTAATATATATATATATATATATAATTTCTGAAATGACCATGTTATCCCTCCGTGTTTTTTTTGCCTTGAAAAGCATTGGAAGGGCTTGGGAGGTTGCTGCCATGTGGCGCGCTAAGCCACATGATATCAAACATAGGCACCCTATACCATAACAACATATGTTTTATATACTTCATCAGTCTAATTATAAGTGGCTCAAGACTTTGTTGCACGAGAATTAAGGAGAATGTGTAAATTAGTTAAAAGTGATAGGACTTACACTTTTTTAAAGATTAAATAATTTTATTTATAAAAATATACCACTTATAATGAAACAATTTAAAATGAAATATAAGTCATTTTATTGGAATGAAAAGAATATAATTTAAAGATCTCAAATTCTTGTGTGCTTGATTTATGCTTAAATTGCTCTATTTTTAAGGGTTTGTATGTGCGTATTTTAAGATAATCTTCTGGAAATTGGTGCGTTTTATGGTGTATTTTATGCTTTGCAGGAGATTTAGGCTTTCGAGATGGAAGAATGCAATTTTGGAGAATTTTGGATGAATTTGGCGTTTTCTAGGTGTTCTGGTCTCCAGAGCAGAGAAACCGACATCTCCTGAGCAGAGAAGCGCCAGCGTCAGAAAAGTGAAGCTCCAGTGCAGCGAAATCAAGAAGCCAGAGCAGAGGAACCGACATCTCCAGAGCAGAGAAGCGCCAGCATCAGAGAAGTAAAGCCCAGCGCACAATAGTCAGAGAAGTGAAAAGTCAAAGAAATCAATCTCCATAGTAGCGAAGTCAGACCAGAGGAGTCAATAGTCTGAGCAGCCAAGTGAGAGTCAGAGCAGAGGAGAAGGATGCAGAGCAGAGAAATAAGTCAGAGCAGAGAAATCATCATTCCTCTGGCGATAGCCATTTCTCTGGCGCGACCCATTCCTCTGGCGATAGCCATTTCTCTGGCGAGGTCCGTTTCTCTGACGACAGCCGTTCCTCTAGCGAGAGCTGCGAATTCGGCAAGAGTAGGAGTGTTTTCCAGAGCGTGCATCCAGCTGGAGAGTTGCCTTATTTTACACGATTCTATTACCTTTAGAATTCTACTTTGCATGGCAACTTCCATGGTGATCGAAGGAAATATGAAAACTATAAATAGGTCCTCTTTTGACCTATTCAAAAACCCCGACATTCATATTTCAGTTTTATAGCTTTAGAATATTTTAGCTTTCTAGTTTTCAAGGTTTGGATCAAGATTGAAGATTCAAGCCGCTACAATCGTTTTCATTCGGTTTTTATACAATTTGTTTTTACAATTGCGTTCAATTTAATTATGTTTATGTTTGATTTTATTATGTCTGGCTAGTTCTTTTATTCTGAACCTAGGGTTTGTATATAGCTGATTGATTATGTGTTTTTGATTTATTGATATCAATTTGCCTTCCAACTTATGATTCATGATTCCTGGTGCTTATTATTCTTGTGAATTATCTGATCAATGATTTACATGTCTAGCTGTTCAGTTTGAGTCTTGAATGCGATAATTGTTCAACCGATTCAGGAATGCATGATATAGTGTTAGCCTTGAGTCTTGAATGCGATAGGTGAAGCTATAGGAAGTTATTCTTTATGTGCTATTTGGAGTTAATTTATTCCTTGGAGTCTTGAATGCGAAAAGGGGTTAATTAATCTACGTTCATAGGTGTTCGTTAGAGAAGCTTGTGAATAATATAGTGATCTTTCATCAGGGTTGGATTAAAATTGGTAATTGAATCAATAGGTTGAATGCATGTAGTTGATTAGTGAAAGTACATCCCTAGGGTCAGAGTTTTCCTTACATTTGAGTTAGTATCGTTATTTATATGCTCTTCAGTTTTTATTTAGTTAATCTTAGTTCGTAATTCACCTTCATAATTGTTTTACCTGCATACTGTTAGAGTCTGTTTAGGAAATAGATATAGTAATTTCGTTTTACAGTCTCTGTGGATACGATACTCTGCTTGCTGTTTTCATACTACAATTACACTGTTTAGTTGCAGTTTTTGTTGCTATAAAAATAGTGATCAGTGCTCCATGACATTAACACTTGCATTAAATAATACTAACACTATCTTGAAATGACACTAACACTATCATGTTATAGTGTTAGTGTCATTTCGCGAAAGTGTTATTTATATAACATGATAGTGTCATTTCAAGATAATGTTAGTGTTAGTGTCATTTGTAAAACAAAATAGTGTTAGTGTCATTTCAAGATAATGTTAGTGTTAGTGTCATTTAATCATGGGCGGATCTTCATAAGGGCTGCACTGGCAACCCCAAATTTTGCCCTATATATATTAAATATATTTAACCTAATATTTATATAATTCAGCTCTTAGCCCAGTCCAATTTTTAGAGAAAGATAAAAAAAAATTCAACATAATAATAAAAATTAATTTATTCTTGTATAAGATAGATTAATTTTTAAAAAAATATATAGAGGTAATTTTTTATATACTTTCAATGTATATATTATTAAATTATTTATTATAATCTGTGATCGAATTTTAATCCTATATCCATTAAAATTTTACTTGAACATAAAAATAAACAATATGAACTACCCAAAAATTTTGGCTTGAGGGCTACCGCCCCCAAACCCCCGCGCAATACCTTCAACTAGTTCAGTCCTTCCTATTGACAAATTCTAGATCCGCCCTTGCATTTAATGCAATAGTGTCATTTGTAAAACAAAATAATGATAGTGTCATTTCAAAATAGTGTTAGTGTTAGTATCATTTAATGCAAGTGTTAGTGTCATGAAGCACGGTGCTCCATGGAGCACACGAGAATGCCTCTTTAAAGATTGAGACACTTTTACCTCTAAACGCTATTCAATTTGTAGGCCACGGAAGCAAAAAAAATTGCGATCGCAACTTTCCACAATGTAAAAAGGATAAAGTTGAATCATACAACATTAGGACTTATTAAGATGATACACAATTCTGATATCAGCACAAAACAACCTAAGATTTCTCTGTTTCCTTTTCACATGTGATTGGACAACCAACCAATTTCTAGTAACTAGATAAGAACCTTATGTCTTTATTTAGGTAACTTTCAGAGTCATCTTTTCAGTTTTCTTTTTACTGAAGTTGCAATAAATATAGTAATTTAAGAGAACAAAAGATATACTTCCACTGCAAATAAGACAAAACCGCTAATGATTAGAGTCAAATTGTCCACCTACGTGCCCTAAATCGACATAGCAATAAAAAATAAATTTATGAACATTATAGAAATTAAAATTTGAAATACAAAATTATACTCCTATATACCCAGATTCTGTAGGAGCAAGGCATCATGGATAACTATTGAATATTATCATCGATTGGATATAAGAATCTATTGATTGAGATAAAGGCACCCTTACCCCTAAAAAATAAATCCAACCCAAAGAAAATGGTATATTTGAGCTGTGAGGATGCCGCGTATCTCAATCATTCAAACTTATGGTTCCCTCCAAACAAGGTAGACCTTTTCCTTTATTGCCAAGTGGCCACTATTACTGATCTACAACTAAAATTTTGTACCAGTAGCCCTAGGGCATATAGCGATAATATTAAAAAATAAATTAATTAAAATACATATACGTAGTTCACCCACTGAATCAATCATAATTATTTATTACTCCTTCCGTCCCACTCTAATAGGCTCATTTTCCTTTTTGGGACGTCTCACTCCAATAAGCTCATTTTTTATTTTAAATAAAAAAAAATGTACTTAATTGCTGTGGACCACACCAATTTACTACTAAAAAGTAAGTGCCGAAAAGAAATGAGTCTATTAGAATGAGACAGAGGGAGTATATGCCTAGAAACATTTGCATCATGAGTTCGGAAAGAGCCGCAAATAAAATAGATCGAATGTGGCGCATTCGCCTACATACATTCCTGTTTATTTATTTATTCTTTAAAAAATTAATAATAATTCCTCCTTTTTTATCGTAATAATTTGAACTCTCGACTTATTTATTAATTAGAGGAGGAATTGATCCTATTGAATTCTAGTTAAACAAATTAAAAGTTTTAACTGTATTACATTCTGATTATAAATTATTAAATCATATATTATGGATAGTTACGGATCAGTACACCCGAGTCATGAATTACTAAATTTTATTTATGGGTTACTAAACTCCTATCAAACCATAATTAATTCTTAAATTTTAGGATTAATTAAGGGGTTGGAGGGGTTTAACGACAACCACATTCAAGGAATTGATCTCCTGTTAAGTGTACAGAAAAAATGGGTCGGATCGGATCCTGGGTTGCTTAATCTTTATTATAAAAAAGTAATTATTGATATAAAGAAAGATAATGTTTGAAAAATATTATTTTTCTTCAAGTCGATTATTATTTTTAATCATAATAATAATTACTTCGAATAATTCATATTTTATCAACCAATCATGACTGGCAGAACAGCGGAGGGCGCCGGCGTGGTGCGAAGGGCACGGCGACGGTGTACTTATTTTGGTCTACTAATTATTATTGTAACAAAAAGTAATTATTGATATAAAAAAAGATAATGTTCAAAAGCATTACTCCCTCCGTCCCACGAAGCATGGCCCAGTTTTCTTTTTGGATTGTCCCACGAAACTTGATCTGTTTCTAAAAATGACAAAAGATTATTCTTTATTCACATTTTCACTTTTTTACTCTACCACATTTAACACACAAAATATCAATTTCTTAATTTCCGTGCCGAAAGAATTAGGTCATGTTTCATGGGACGGAGGGAGTACTTTTCTTCATATCGATTATTACTTTTCATCACAATAGTAATTACTTTGAATTATCCAGCCAGACTCGTGACCCACGCTCAAATCCGTCCCGATCGACGCTCAGATCCGTTTCCCAGCTCTGCTTCGATCTGCCTCACCTATACATACGGTTTTACAGGAGAATTTGTGACGCGCAAGTATTTGTGAATCCGAATTTCTTCAATTAAATGAAATATATCTTTCTGATCTGCTTTGAATTGCTTTAAGTGGGACTATCTTGAAAACGCCATTTGTTATATGTTCCAAGAGTGACAAAAAATTGAAGTTTACTACATTTATGCGTGCTGAAATTGTCACTTATCCAAACACATTAAATCACGCACACACAGAAGTTAGAATGTTTAGAGACACAGTAGCAATAAGTGTACTTGTAACGGTAAAGAACAAAACACCAAGATCGGTTACCCAGTTCGGTGATAAAACACTTACGTTTGGGGGGCCACGCCCAGGGTAAATTATCCATTATTGAATATAAGATATACAAAGGACTTACATGAAAAGACACGATCTTTCTAGCCTATATATCTTCCCAAAACTCCACCAACAATAAAAAATTGAGAGCAAGACAACGACCTACTCTCTAAGCGTGAATGCTACACATTCACCACCTAAACTCAACAATATAAACTTACACCGATAGGTTGGTGTAAGAAAGCAAAGAAATAAACCAACCAATCAACGCTTACAACATGAAATAAGCGAACTTACTAGACCACACATGCACACACTGTATGATCTGAAGAGGATCGAAGCACGGAATTACTCTGCAAAATCTCAGGAGAGTGATAAAAACACAGTAAGATCTGTTCTTTCTCTTCATCGTCATTATATAGGAAAACCCTAGAAGAGTTTTAGCTTGAAAAGGACTCATAGATTAAGTTGGAGTCAATCTGTAATTATTGACCAATAATAGTACTTCACATAATCTGTAGATTCGTGGTCATGTTTATCTATAAATCACACAAATGATAACTCCAGAAATCTGCAATAATTCGCAAGTTGAAGGCTCTTAAACGTCTTTATTGCCACTTAGAACATTGAAGGAGACAGTACTAACTTAATGACGACTAAAGTAGAGTATAGAAAAATATTCTAACACATCCTCTTCGGTATTTTTATAAATTAAAAGACATCGAATATTAAGTGAATGGATATTTGTTTCCCTTAAATTTTGAATAATTAGTAATCATAATACCGTACAGAGTAATTGATTGATTCACATAATGTACTTATTCGATGTACTTAGATTAGGTCATAATTAGTTGGCACGTGTGAAGCCTAAGCTGTTAGGACGTGGAACATGATTCACCAATAATCAAGGTGGAATTAGACTCCACATAATATTAAGACACGCATGCAAAATTCTAAGAAGTTTTGGATTATGAGAATATGAGTACTCGAGTAGCTCCAAGGAATGTTCGTTGAGTCTCTTCGATCATATATAGACATTTACATTCTGATGCATTTAAATGTACAGTGTATCTTTTTTTAATTAAAGTATTTTATGATTAATAAATTTTAATTGAGAATTAATAATTTTTATCGAGAATTAGTGAATTTTTAATTCAGATGACTGCACCATACATCCGAATATACATAACATGCACGTGTTTACTTATCATAATTCACTGTATCAAGCCAAGAATATAGTTTTGCATTTAAAGTGTGCATGGTGTTTTAGAAATAGACCACACTTTCTATCAACAAATTAGTATCTGTAACGTCCCGAACCTACGAGGTGGGGCTCGTATATAGCACTACGAAGGGCTCGATCCCCTACCAACTACATGTTATTCGTTCTTGCATGCCAAAATAGTTAATCCAAGTTAGAAGAATCCATTAATTAAGTCCATCGTATGCTGATTAAAAATACTCCCTCCGTCCCTGAAATGGCTTCCTCTTTGGGGACGGCACAGGTTTTAAGGAAAAATTGTAAAGTGTATTGATAGTGGAGAAATGGGCCCACATGTGATGATGTGTTGTAGTAGTTAAGGTTTGTTAATTGATAACTTAATTAAAACCAAAATTCTTTAAGGGGTCGACAGTGTCCTCGCACAAATCGAATTGTGTCTCAGGGACGACAGTGTCCTCTTGACTTTCTGTGGGAGATTCATCCATAGATCTCAAATTTGGGGAGAAGATGAAGAGAGGAAGAAGAGAGGTAGGGTATGGGATGAACGGCGCATTTGAGAAGGACACTAGGGTTTTTGTATTTGCAGATTCATGAATTTAATTGTTTAATTAGAGTTGTTAGGTTAATCGAATTAGAAAGTTTAATTAAGTTAGTAATTAGTGTTTTCAGAATTTAAAATGGTGGGCCATAGTTGGTTTTATTGTAGATATGTTTTAAAAATAAGGGTAAAAGGGTAATTAATGTAGTCAAAAATGGAAAGAAAAAAAGAGGAAGTTATTTGAGGGACGTCCCAAAATGGAAAAAGAGGAAGTTATTTTAGGGACGGAGGGAGTATTATTTAAGGGGTGTATTCAACTCAGAATTTTTTTTTTAATTCATAGGTATTTAATTCAAATTTTTAAAACTCCTTAAAAATATGTTGGTATTAAATTATAATTCTTAAATATCCATCGAAATCTGGTGATATTGAAAATTTATAGAATTTTAATACGTCATGGACTCTATAGGATTTTAATGCCCTAATATAAATATAAAATCTCTCTTGAAATATCACCTCTACGTAAGAGATTTTGACATTCTCTCTCCATCGTCAACGTCAATAAGAAAAAGAAAAGAGATATCACGTATGTCAAATTTTCCAACTATTTTCGTTCATTTTTCTCTCAATTTTTTTATTGCTTCCTTCTTTCAAATATGGTATTCTCTCATTTTTTTTTTCTTTTGCTTTCTTCTCTCAATATTAACACCATCGTTCTAAAATGGTGCAGTGAAAGAGAATTTTGACAGTTTTTTGTAAATAAATATAAGGACACTTCTCAATCAGATATATTTCTCGCCGAAAAAACTAGTTCGTTAGCAAAAAACATCCCGTCTTTTTTCTCAATATATTGACTAATCTATATATACATATAAAAGGTAAATCAATTTCCCGTTAAATTATCAAAAATTTCCGTCAAAACTTTATAAAGTCTATGTAAATAGAAATAAATCAATCTAACAAAATCTGCTAAATTCTACATAGAATTAAAATAATCCATGAAATTAACAAATTCCATGAATTATAAAAAATCTGTTAAAATCTTTTAAATTCTGAATTGAATACACCCCCTTACATTCAATGTGATATATTATATTTCTTCTTTATTGCATGGGTGACAACCTTTCTACTTGGTCGAGAAGGAATGCCCAAAATCAATTATTTTGAGTATAAATGTTGTGACATGAAACTAATTATTTTTTAGCATAATTGAAGCACGTTGCTTTCCAATCTCATCATAAATGTACTGAGTGAAACTGACGGTCCTTATTTTTGTTTTAGCTTCAAATGTGCTACAAAAAAAATTGATAATACAAAAAAGAAAAAAATAAACTTGTCAAAAAGGTGATATGGGACAATCGCGTCTGCAACGGGGTTCCCAAATAATTGGTTTTGGGCTCCAAATAGGAGTGTAAATGTAAAAATGAAAGTTCTAATCCTCGTTTTTAAATTCTGTAATATTTTTCTGAAAACAGTGAGGGGGCGTTCACTTTGGAGGATTAACTTTGATAGATAAAAATAGTAAGGTCAATCTCTTGTTTACTTTGATGTATTGAAACTTTGAGATATCCCAAGACCCTTGATTATTTCTATCATTCAAGCTAATTTTGTTTGATTCTTATCTCATGGAAGATTGGAATTGAAGAAATTCTAAATTAATCATACATATAATCATTCATGTAAAGTAAACGCCTCTAAAAATTACAATCATATTCTAACAATTAGCTCCCCAATTCGTAGCGATAATATCAACAGAAGAAACGCATAATCGAACACAAGAATTGATAACATAGTTTAATGCTGCTATAAGGGCCCATCTGCTCCTGCCTCTGAGAAATAATCCACCACATGGCCATGTTGAATGTACAAATGACTTGCACTTAGATTCCCTCCAAACCCAATTTTGTGAATTGAGAAGTCTGGTGATCACTCTGCACAAATCAAATAGGAATCCTAGGTTGGAACTTTCTATCTTGATCAACTCCATAAAAAAGTAGGTGATAGGTTTGAAAACTGTAGACACATGTCAGACTCGTGAAATCAACATACATTATAAGTGCCATTAATCTATTCTATTTTATTAGGCCAAAAGGGAATAGATTGAAGCAAATATGTGATAACTTTCCCAAGGAAGAAAGGAGGAATATGGCAGACATTGTCAACATCATTTCCTTGAATCATCTTTTGAATTTTGTGTTGCAATCGTTTTACCAAGAAAGCTATATCATGCTTTTCATTTTCATATGGTCCAGCTTCAATTGCTGCCAAATTGAAACTTCTTTTTCTCTTTCTTTCTTTATTCGGTTGTTTCTGAGAGATAGGGTGGGGATGAAATGAAGGTACTTTACTTAAGTGGAATCTGATCATGTATATATTGTTATATAATTTAAATCTTCACCAAATATTGGCAAATATTTAATTTAATTTCCTCGTTCTCAAGAAAGAAATATGAAATATATCTCTATCAATCTATATAGGGTGTGATTACATTGAGAATTACATTTCTAGTGAGAACATGAGGACCATTATAATTAATGTATCTGTTGTTAAAATTAATACATTCCCTGTTAAAATTATAGGAAAAAATATATACTCATTGTGAAAGACAAAATCTAAAAATTATCCATCTTTCGCAAAATTATACCATTAATTTTGGAATTATTTATCCTTATGTCGAGTATTAGTGCATCTAAAGGTCGAGTATGTCGAATATTAGCGCATTTTCTAAAAATGCTCGACTATTAATATTTGACTGCTCGACTCGCAATGGTCGATCATGTCGAGCATTGGTGTACGTATTTACTTCTAATGCTTGACTCGCAAAGGTCGAGCATTAATGTATTTACCACAAATACACTAATTCTCGACATACTCTATTTGCAGTGTTAATCACTAATGCTTGACATGCTCAACTTCCATTGGTCGAGCATATCGAGCAAAGTTCGCGATTTCAGTAAAGTTTGTGATTTAAGTAAGGGCAATGTAATCCTTTCAAACTCAAAATTAGTATTTTTTTATAGTGGACATTCTTTATTTTTTGTCTTTGAGAATGAGTAAAAGTATCCATTAACCCTAAAATTAAGGCACTCGAAAAAAAAAATTCACTCCATTCAAGATTCGAACTCAGGTGATGCATTCAACAAGATGATACATACATCCACAATAGATATTGATAATTGAAGAGCTGAAAATGATTTTCCGTTCTTATTTTATACGGAGTATATATATATAGGGTCAAGTTAAACAGAGAATTATTATATATTTCATTTTGAACAAGTCTATACATTTTACGAACAGATCAACATAACTAACGAACAGACGTATTTAGTAAAAAAAGAGAAAAACTCGCCACCAGCAGGATTCGAACCCGGGGCAAATTGTTGTTCATGCGGTACATTGATTTGTTCGTAAAAATTGTAGATCTGTTCGCTTTTATTTCACGAATTCTCTATTCTCTAAATATTTAGCATTCTCTGTTTAACTTTTCTCTCTCTCTCTCTCTCTCTATATATATATATATATAGGAAATTGTTGTTCATGCGGTACATTGATTTGTTCGTAAAAATTGTAGATCTGTTCGCTTTTATTTCACGAATTCTCTATTCTTTAAATATTTAGCATTCTCTGTTTAACTTTTTTCTCTCTCTCTCTATATATATATATATATATAGGGAATGATTCTAATGAGATATCTCATATACGGTGAGATCTTATATTGATTTATAGATGTTGATCTAATATATCATGTGACTGATATTCTAATGAGATCTCTCCCGCCATGGCTATGAATCGATGAAGCTCTGCAAGGTATTACTCCCTCCGTCCCACTAGACTTGGCACACTTGCCTTTTTTGTTTGTCCCACTAGAATTGACACTTTCCTAAAATAGTATGTGGTCCCTACTTTTTTTACTCACATAAAATAAGTGGACCCTACCTACTTTACACTCTTAACCCTTTATTCTTAATCTCCGTGCCCAACTCAAAAGTGCCAAGTCTAGTGGGACGGAGGGAGTATAATATTATGAAGGTTTGTTGGAAATGTGGTGAGGAGAATTAGCGCATTAATTAATTTTAATCTATGCCTAAATAATATTTGTGTTCAGCTTCTCTCCAAATGAGTTATGAGGGAAGGGAAATAGCAT
Source organism: Salvia miltiorrhiza (assembly GCF_028751815.1). Classification (NCBI taxonomy): domain Eukaryota; kingdom Viridiplantae; phylum Streptophyta; class Magnoliopsida; order Lamiales; family Lamiaceae; genus Salvia; species Salvia miltiorrhiza. Next base: position 24,305,522 of record NC_080394.1, on the reverse strand, counting down.
TAAAATTGGATTGCGAGTTTTTTTAATTAATGTATTTTCCTCATTAATGTTTGTTAATGTGATTTTATTTTATTTCAATTATTATAATTTTTCAATTTAGATTAAATCAAAATTTAAAATTAATTTATACTATGAGTTAACGAGATGAACCAAACCAATGTCACAATTGACTCATAGTTAGGTTCGAAGTATGACTAAGTCAATTAAAGGTTCAACCATCACTGAGGCTCTTAAAATTTCGCAAAATTCCCAATTTCGTCACAATCAGTTTTGACCATATTTATGGCATCAACAAATTCAAATCAAGTATCCTAAGTCGTGTGGAAATAAAACCAAGTAACCAAGCAAAATTTAAAATTGATCGAGTTTATGTACGAGATTAGGAGAGAACTCAAACTATAAATCGCGTAAATCACAAGTAGACAAAATCCAGCTGGTTTAAATTAGGTCTCTCACCATCTCGTTATGTCACCATTCAATGTATTTTTCAGTATTAAATCAAAGTTGAAGAAGCATCTAAAGATTATTTTTTGTAAGAGATCTTGGGTTCAATCCCGCCTACGTGCGGGTAGTTTTTCCACGTTTGTGTGGATAGTGTTCCGCCTACGTGCGGGTAATTTTACCACTAATTTGATAATTTTAATTAGGAAAAAGAATTAACATATCTTACTCTAATTAAAATTGTCATATCAGTGGTGGAATGAGATTCAGTGTACCACACTTTATGTCCCACTTTCAATTTTATTTATTTTCTTATATATTTTTTCTTCAATTTCAACTTTATATGCTTTAGTTTAATTTTGTGATTATTAACTAGGGTTTATTCCATCCATTTAGGGTATATAATTATTTTTTATCATTTAATTTCACTTTTATTAGTTAATAATAGGTTGATCAATTCAAAATCATGGTATATACTTTTTAAAAAATTTAATTTTTTAAAATAAAAATTAAATATAATTCATAGTATCATAATAAATTTTATTTTTACAAAAAATATTTTTAAAATAATAGATATAAGAATGGGACACAGTAAAATTGTCGGACACTGGATCTCATCTCATCAGTGGTGGACACATTATGCTTGTCCACGGGGATAGGTAATCGTTTATGTTAAATTAAAATAGTTTATACACAAAAGTAAAGAAAAATAAATAAATAAATAAATAAATAAATAAATAAACATTCAACATCATATTCAAATAGTAAATTTTAAAGGAAATAATTTAAATTAAAATTGCAAAAAAACAAACTATCCACTAAGGATGTGTTTGTTTTTTATCCCTCTAAATGGAGGGATAATATAATAGGGTATAAACTTATTACTTAAAGTAGGGACCACATTTGTTAAATCTTATTTGGTTTGAAGGATAATATATTTATCCACTCCTTATAAGATGGTATAAAATTATCCATTTTCCAAAGGATAAGGGGCTGTCCGAAAAATTATACAACCAATTCGAACTTTTTTATACATCAAAGCAAACAATGTATAAGGTGGTAAATATAGCTTATCACTCCCTTATATCTCAAAGCAAACACACCCTAAGGGAAAAAAAACTTAACAGGTTAACTACACTTATCATTTTATCATTCAGATGAAAAATTTAAAAATTATCCACTAATTTTTTAATTGTAAATTCGAGTTTTTAAACTCGGATTCACAACCAAACCATTCCTAATTGTGAGTTATAGCTTTAAAACTCGAATTCACAATTCAGAATATTCTCGGTTGTGAATTATAGTTTTAAAACTCGAATGTACAACCAACCTATTCAAGTTGTGAATTTTAATTTTAAAATTAAATTCATGATTAAATATAGTTTTAAAACTGCACGCAGCTCGTTGACGACAACTTGATTCGCTGATTGCATGGTCGCATCGTCGTAAGGGAGCTGCGCCATTTGTTGCACGGCATAGGCCGCCTTCACAGAGGAAACCGTAGCGAAGATCTTTGCCACAGAAGCTTCGATGACGGCTCTGTCTCACAATTCCACCATGGTTTTTTCGTCGAACAGCTTCGGCTCGCAACATCACAACTTTTTCAATATGATCGGGATGCAAAATTCGAAATTCTAGCAATTCTCTATGAATTCTTTTAGGTGAGTTATTTTTGAAATTGGTTTCGCGAATTTGCTTCTTCTTAGAGATAGGGTTGAATCCATTAATTCTTATGCCATTTTAATCCGTCCACAATATTATTTTCATTAATTCTATTTATAGTAGTAGGGTCCACAAATTACATTCATAATAATAGTGAGACTCAAACTTTACTCACAACAATACTCATTATTATCAATTATTATTCATCACTTTCTTAAAACTCGTAATGTCCACAAAGTAGAAACAATATTGTGGATGAAGGGAGTATATAAAGCTGTAAAATGATTTATACTCATCTTTCATCAATAATTCAGAAACTCATCTTTGTATGCTAGCTACAAGCCTTAATTTTAGCCTTTCGCGGGCACTTTTCAGCCATTTTTCTTTTTAATATGGTAGATAAAATAAGAAAAAATCATTATTTTGCATTATATCAACAAAAATGTAGTACTGCTATTTGTTAGTGTTTCTGATTCTTCTTATAATTGGATGAAATTGTTTATTCAAGCTCTAAAATGATAAATATTCGTGGGGTACTCGAGTCCTGAATTTGAAGGAAAAAAGCTCGTCCAAATTTGATAGTCAATTTTAGTGAATTGAGTTAGTGCTCTTCTCTTGAGTAATTAATTTTTAGTAGAATGAGAAAATGTTTATAAGATTGTTGAATTCTAAATAAAAAAAAAGCTTCTTCGAAATTCGATACTTTAAACTTTCACTGGTAGATTGTTGATTTCATTTCATGCTCTTTTAAAATTATTCCACGTTTAAAAATAAATTAATATATAAAATTATCCAATCTCATATAAAAATATAAAAAGTACTGGAAATTGTTTAAATATTAAGTATGGAGAGAT